>NW_027635903.1:0-87791 GCF_903797595.1 Erithacus rubecula
CCCGGAGCCCGCTCAGCCCAACCTCCCGCACCCCTCCAGGCTGCCGGGGGTCCCCCGGCTCCGGGGTCGCCCCTCTGAGCTCTCCCCGCTCCGGGGCTCGGCTTTGGGCTCCTGCAAGATCCAAACATCCCCTGGACCGCAAAATAAAACCCTCCCGGAGCCACCCATGATGGATTTGGGGCGAGCTCCCCCTCCCCGCTCACCTGCGGGTTCTTGGGGGGGCGATTCGGCCGATCCCGGGGGACGCTGCGGTCTGTGCGGGCGTGCGGCAGAAGCGCGTGGTTCCAAAATCGCTCCTCCTCTTCCTGCCGCTCCTCCTGTGTCCCTCCTCTTCCTCCCGCTCCTTCTATTCCGTCTCTTCCCTCTCCTCCTCTTCCTCCCGCTCCTCCTCCTCTCCCAGCGCAGCCAGAGCCGCTGGAACTGGGGTGCACAACGCCCTGAGAAACCTCCAGGTCCCTCCCAGGATCCCTCAAATCCCTGGAACCGAGCGTCCCCCGCATCCCCTGGAAGATCCCCCCGTGTCCCCAAGCAGGTCGTTATTTAACATTTCTATTTTTACCCGGGTTTTGTGTGTTTCGGAAGGACAAAGAGAAATGCAAAGCAAATCCAGGCCACGGGGAGGGTGTGCAGCCCCCAGCCAGGTGTCTTCCCAACACGGATCAGCAGCACCAGGGCTCAGGGGGGCTCTGCCCACCGGGGGTCCCTGGGGATCATCCAGCGCGGATCCTGCCATGGGGATGGAGCTGCAGCAGGGCACTGTCTTGGTTTGAAAGACAGGTGTCTGCTGAGGAGCTCTGGAGCTTCTCTTGAAACGGAAAATTAATATGACTTGGAAATTAAGGAGCTCTCTGGCAAAGATATGGGATTGAGAATAGCAGTTTTTTACTGGGAAAATGAAAATAAAAAGATAGTAATATAAAGACCAAAACACTGGCAAGGTCAGAATGCAGCCTGTAACCCTGTTGCTCAGGGTGTTGGTTACAGTCTGAATAATGGTACCTATAGTTTTCTTGGAGGGACAAATGTGATTTTGTTGGAGCAATGATTTTGGAGAAGGGTGTAGTTTACTTTTTTAACATCTAGTGGTGATGGAGATAGGCCTGGTCTTCTTCTGGAATTTTGTGGGAAAGGTTGCTCTGATGTTTCAAATTTCAGATTTTATTTAGGTAAGAAATACTTGGTTTTTCTCCTTGGCTGGGGCATCTGCCATAAGGTATAACTCCTAGTGGGGAGGAGTTTTGAGGGATGGGTCATGGCAGAGATAAGGAGCCCTGCTCCACCTGGTTTCAGCAGATGGTGATAGAATGTATACTTCTGCTTGCATCTTGCATTCCAACTTAAGACATTATCTACTCCTTATTCTATTACCATCTGCATCCTACCTTAATTAATACCTTCTTTCAACTCTGCTATATATTTTCATCCACAGTGAAAGTTTACACACAGTTCTCACTTAAGATTAGGTTTTTCTGTGATACTCAATGGGTTTCTTTATCTTTCTGCATTAGCTACTAAGTGTAACTGGGTTTTTGAGCAAAAACAATTGTATGGATTGGTTTGCCTTTGCTTGAGGTGGGCCTAATCTAAACAGTCTTAAAATACCTTTTATGTGTACTACAGGGACTTTATCCCCATGCACTGTGTGCAAGGCTTCAGACTGGGCAGGACTTGCTTGAGTGATGGACTCTCAGGTGTTGAATAGTTAGGTGACTTTTGCTAAGTCCATTTCTCAATTTTTGGATGTTTCCCTGTCAAGTGCCTTTAGGGTAATTTTAAGCAGTCTGTTGTACAGTTCAACTTTCCTGGCAGCTGGTGTGTGATAAGGGATATGATCTACTTATCCAATATCCTGGTTTTTGGCTGAGGTGTTTCTAAGGCTGTTCTTGAAATGGGTCCTGTTGTCTGACGATTCTCTCAGGGGTGCTGTGTCTTTATAGGACTTGCTTTTTTGGGCTTCAGACGGTGTTTTGAGTAGTAGTGTGAGGTACAGGGTGGGTTTCTAATGATCTAGTGGTGGCTTCTACAATTGTGTTCACGTAGCACTTGCCTTGGGGGGTTTGAGGCAGTGTGATGTAGTTAGTTTGTTGGGCTTCTTTATACTTATATTTGGAATACTGCCCCCCATATTAGAGAGGCTTTATGGGCTTGGCTTGCTTGTATTTAGCACATGTCTTACAGTTATGGATAACTTGAGAAATGCAATTTATAGTTAAATCTGCTTTTCAGTTTTGTGCCTATTTAGAGGTGACATTTTTGCCTTGATGGCTTGAGGCAGTAAGGGTCTATTGAGCTAGGAACAACTCTCCCTTATGTTGCTAATTAAAATTTATTTGTGACATCTCTATTTTTGCAGCTTGATCTACTTGCTCCTTGTTTTAGTGTTCTTTATTAGCCTGACTTTTGGGGACGTGGCCGTCTACATGATGGACCTTTACAGAGAGTTTGTCTGAGTGGCAATGTTTTTCCATTCATCAGCAGCCTGAATTGGTTTTCCTTTATGTTGCTAGCTGGCCTTTTCTTACCTTCCTAGCTAACTGCACAGAGCATTGGTTACTATTCATGATTCAGTATAAAGGTAGAGCTTTGGCCAGTTCTCTCTTTCAGCAGTGTCCAGGGCCAGCTGAATGGCTTTGAGTTCAGCAAGTGCACTTGATTCACCTTCTCCTTCAGTAGCTTGTGTGACTCGTCGTGTGGGGCTCCCTGCGGCCACTTTCCACTTCTGGTTCATCTCAACCATGAGACAGAAACTGTCAGTGACAAGAGCACAGCGTGTTTCTTGTGCTGCTAGTTGGTTGTATGGTGGAGCTTTTTAGCCTGGGTTACTTGTTTCTGCTCCTTTTTGTTATTGAGACTAAAGTTTTTATCTTGTGGCCGGTTTTAACTGTGTTTAAAATTTCAGGGTGATTTGTGTTTCTGATCTGGCCGTGCTGTGTGATGAGAGCAATCCATGGGCTCCATGTGGTGTGGGTGGCGTGGTGGGTAGAGGAGCCTTTTCTTTAAACATCCACCCCAGCATCGGGACTCAGGGTACCAGGAGGAGTTGTGCTTTTGTACTAATTACTTTTGAGGTGGCTTGAACTTCTTATTGTAGGCGGATAACTTTTTTTTTTTTTTTTGGTGAGTGTAGTTTCCTTCAGACTTTCTGTAACTTTGACTCTAGAATTCTAGTGCTCAGCCTCGAGTTTCCCAGGCACCTTCTGCTAAAGGCTCCAGGACAAGCCATTGTTCTTGGCTGCAGAGTAAAGCACATTCCTCACCTCTGGTCCTGTCCTGACTGGGCCAAGGGCACTGCATGAGCGATTTTCTGCTTGGTCTGGGTGAAGGTTTGTTGCTGTTCAGGGCCACAGCTGGAATTGTTTTTCTTAGGGTGACCGGGTAGAGAGGGCTCACAATGTGGCTGCACTCAAGAATGCATTCTCTAAAAATCTATGGCCCCTAGGAAAGCTTGTGCTTCCTTCTTGTTGGTTGGTGGAGACACTGTGATGATCTCATTGATGTTTCTAACACCCCTTCCCAGTCAGGCTCATTTCAGCCTCCAGCAGAGTCAATTCCTGTGATCCCCCATCACCCCAGCAATGGAAACAGGTTCTGCCCCCACATGTCCCAGTGGCATTAGGGTACACTGTGCACCAGGATCAACTAAAGGCTCTGATGTGCCAGGCCATTGGATCTGCTCCATCCAAAAGACCTGGCTGTCCTGTGCCTCTCCCTGGCTAGAGGCAGGGCCCCTCTAACCCTGGTTATCATTTCCTTCCTGGGCATACATACTAGAGGTTCTTTTAAGAGGATCCCACAGGTCATCTTCCTTTCTGTAATACCTGGCAGCTTGGTCATGGGAGGTTGAGGCTGCCTTCACTTGAGTGGAACTCCCTCTCTTAGTGCTTCCCTCCCTGAGTTGATGCACCCGTGCTGCCAGCACAGAAGTGGGTTTCTCATTTTGCCTTTTCATGATTTCCCCATGGTTGTGCAAAAAGAACCACAGGTCAGCTCGTGGGGTGTACCCTCTCTCCCTAGCTGGGGATGTTGGGCTCTGATTTTGGGGCCTGTGACTGGCACTGATGCTGCACTGATCTTCCTCACCTCTTCCCTTATCTCCCTCATCTCTTCCTTAAACTCCTCTTTGAGTTCCTTAACCACAGCAGAGACATGAGCCTGCCTCGGGCCATTGATCACACTCTGATAATTTCTCAGGTTGTTGGTGACAGAACCCACTGTCTCTGGGTTGTTATCAGCATTAATTGTCACAGTAAAGGTGTATTTGGATGGCCCCAGGTTTGCCAGATTCCACAACATCTGCCCTGTGCACCTGACCTTGTCAGGGTCATTGTCCTGCTGTCCACCCCTCCCAAAGAGCCCCTCCAGTGCTGCCACTTCTCTCAGCTGCTGGATCCCTTCCTCAAGGCTCTTCCAGCACATTCTATGGTGCTGCTCCTGCATTCTCTCTCTGTCGACAAACCTCTCTCTCACACTCATTTAAAGCTTCTCCCAGAGGGAAAGGAGGCCTTGCTCCCTTAGGAATACCTGATCCACACCTCAGTCCTGGGTCAAGGGTCTCAAATTCCTGGCCTCAGAACCATCCAGGTGCACACCTGTACCCATAAGCTCCCACACCTGAAGGAACCAGGTTGTATAAGCCTCACACCCCCGTGGTACGATGTCTTTTTGTAGATTTCAGCCTTTTATAAGATGAGGTCTCGGTGATGATCTCAACCTCTGGCTCCCCTACAGGTTGTGAGGGCCCTCCTTTCTTATTTCTTTTGACTGGGTGCTCTGATTTCATCTTAGATTTTTCCTATTTACTGGTGAATTATCAAAATACGAGTATTGGTCTAATACCGACACTCAACTGTGACAGACAAAAGACTCTCTAACAGTTTAAAGTTAGAAAGTGCATGTTTATTCAGTGCTAGGCAGCAGCATGAGGTAATCCTCTAATATGCACTGCCATTACAGGTGATCACAAAGTCTATTTATTAGCCAAGGAATCAAACAAATACATATTCATAATAACAGCCCCTCCCATCCCCTGCTTCCTATGATAATTATCTTGAATAGCTATTAAGCATGATTGATTGACTTCTTAAATTAAGTATGGAGAAGTTTTCGTGGGGAGGGGTCTTAAAAGGAGGAAGCAAGGTGAGTCTTCCTCACCCTAAACTCTTGACCTTTTCTATCAGTGACAATAGAAATGATTTCTGGGGATATTCCAATTTTCCAAAGAATGGGTTTCTGGTTGCATTGTCTATATTCCTTTGGATCTGCTCCCTAGTTTCGTCTTTTCCCATTGTAAGCGCAGCTGAGCAAACATAAAATGACAGACAATCAATTATTTAAGTTTCAGATAATTAGTCCCTTCTAATTTTTTAATTGTTTTCAGCAAGGTCACTAAAATCCTAATTTTCCAAGATTAGTGTTTCATTCCTCACTTCTCCTTTGACATGAGTGAATTCCTTTACTCAATGTGGGGATTTCTCTTCATCTATCCCAGACGCATGGCGGCGATCTCTTAGCACCAAGCCATTCGCCTTTGATAGCCATGCTGAGTCTGCCACTTGTCGTAATATTGTCCAATTCCAAACAAGTACAGCAAGAGACAAAATCAAACTTGTACTGACTAAAATAAGCAGCACAGTGACTTGGTGAATTAAAGCATTAAGCAAACCAGTTGCTGTTGGTGACCATCCAAATAGCACATCCCATCAATGATGAGACACATGTTCTTCAAATCTTTTAAAGACTCCTTTTATGGTTTCTGCATCATGGTGTATCGTGACCAAAGTTCTTTTCCTGCATCTTGAATTTTTTTTTTTAATTTTTCTTAATTCTTGATGTTTCAGTAGCTGAGCGACTAGAGTTAAATTCATTCCTATAGGCTCAGGCAATATTTCTTGCACAGTAACCAGGTTTGCCTTTATGTACTGATGTGATATTACAGGTGCCTGATAGGAAAAGTCGCATCCTTTGATTTTAGCAAAATTGCAAACACATAAATTGAACTGAGTCTCATCCATGATTTGATTGTTTATTGTTATGGTGGGACATGCTGTTTAGAGACAGACACTATCTTGTCCTATATACAGAAGTGAAATTGTTTGCTTGGTTAGATGCATTTCAAAGTGGCAAATGCTTTGATTCATGTCCAGACAAGTATCTTTGTTGTCTTCTAAAGTTCCCTCACATATATATCCCAATTGTTTTCTCATAGAACAGGACTCTAGGTTAATGGTCTGCCATTTTTCTTCAATTTTTCGTGCCCACATTCTATGTTCAGAAGGATACAGTACAGTCCCTTCATGATTTAGTCCTAAAGCAACTATTGGGTGTATTAAGCTTGCGGATGCACTATGTATAGTTAAAACAAAAGCTGTCACTGTATTTGCCTCAGGGTCATAGGTAAAATTGACCAAAACCCACCAAGGTTGAAGCTCTCTTTCCATCTCAGAGGCATTATCCCAAACAATTTTGCAAATTTCAGCAGGAAATATCCCTTCTTCACCTTCCCTGATAACTGCGGCATCCACTGACTGCATCCACATTTGTGCTTGAGTACATCCAAGAGCCAGAGAAATGTTTGCACTAGCTGTGCCTGGGGCTTTAATTATTACCTCATGGTCTTGCTCTTCTATATTTTCCCATTTTGGTAATATTTTGGTTAGTTTCCAATGATTGTTACCTAGTGCTAATAAAGAAGATTGCAAAGGCTGCTGTAAATTAACTAATGACTTCCCTTTACAGTTAATTTGTTCATTAACACCTCTGAGTCCATTGTGTTTAAAACTCCCAATCCTGTTCCTAATATTCCAGTGAGGTCTCTCTTTTTCTTAAAACTAGAGGGCATATGGTTTTGAAGCTGAGTAGTCCATTCCACAAAAGGAGTTTTGAGAAATGGGGCACATTCTGGCCAAATGGTAGAAGCATTTACCTGCATTCCCATTTCTACTCGCTTTAGAGACCATTTTGGGTTAGTTAGCAGTCTCTGAATTCCTGTTTTCTTGATGGCATATGGTCTAATTTTAGTAATTGTGGGAAATATGGGTTGTTCCTTTTTCTTTGAAATAACCGGAGTTTGGATTGTTACAGCCCTCTCTGACACTGGTGGGGTTGATTTGGCTTTCATTTTGTGAAGCTCTGTGCAATATTGAGTAACATTAAAATCAAGATCAAACCCTTTTGCTGCACATCCTTCAATTTTAAGTCTAAATTCAGGACATGTGGTCAAACATTTGTCACAGCAAATCCAGGACCAACTTGGATGAGTTCCATGGGTGGATGGTAAGCCTCATGGAACCCATTTTGTACAAATGCATATTCACGTCCCCAAAGATTCCTTCCTTCCCACATACTTGCATTTGTGACCCTTAACATTCTGCTCAAAGCCCTACAAGAGTAGGGATCATAAGCTTTCCCTTGGCATTGATAAATTTTGGTTACATTGCACTGATGTGGTGTTGCTTTGGCTCTTATTATAGTCGTGGCAATGACCACAAGGGTCACAACCATCTGCATTATGTCCATGATAGCTATAATAAGTCCATTACTCACTGTTCTTGGTGAATTTCAGCTTCAGGTCTTCATTGTCTGGTGCAATTTCCCAAATTTTTTCAGGAGCCTTCTTCACTCAGGAGTGATGGATCCACGCCTTCTGTTCCTTGATCTTGACTGCTGTGAAGGTGGTGAGGAGTACCTGGAATGGTCCTTCCCACTGTGGTTCCAAAGTCTTCTTTGCAAAAGACTTACCATATACATAGTCCCAGGTTGTACATCATGTACTGGTCCATCTAATTCTCTGCTTTGGGCCCCAGCCACATATTTTCCAATTTCTCTAAGTTGTTTATTTAGGGCCACCATTTATTTGTGTAGAGTTTGTTCCTCTACTTGAATGGGTGTTATTCCTTCTTGGACCGCATATGGTTTTCCATACAATATTTCAAAAGGGCTTAATTTCCCTTTTGTTCTTGGTTTTGTTCTAATTTGTACTAATGCCAGTGGAAGAGCCTGGGGCCAAGGGAAATTTGCCTCTTGCCCCAGCCTAACAATTTGTGGTTTGATCATATAGTTCATTTTCTTTATTTGGCCACTGGATTGAGGGTGGTATGGAGTATGCAATTCCCAATTTATTCCCAAGTGGTGACTAATTTGCTGTACAATTTTTGAGATAAAATGTGGCCCTCTATCAGAAGATGTAGCAGCTGGGACTCCAAAACGTGGTATTATTTCTTGTAACAATGCCTTGGTCACCTCTCATGCCTCAGCTGTTCGGGTAGGGAAGGCTTCTGGCCATCCTGAAAAGGTATCTGTTAACACTAATAGGTAACAATATCCCCCTTTCCTGGGCAATTCCGTAAAATCAATTTGCCATTGCTGCCCAGGTCCATAGCCCTTCCCAGTTTGTCCAACTTTAGGCTTTGGCAAGTTTCTAGGATTACTTCAGAGGCAAAGACCACACTGACGAGTTACTTGTGTAACTGTGCTTTGTAATTTTCTAGCCAGAATTCTATCCTTTAAATAATTGCACAAGGCGTCCATTCCCCAATGTGTTTTCTCATGTTCTTTTTAAGCACTAGTGAGCACAACAAGTAAGAAGGTACTACAACTTTTCCTTCTTTGGTTACAGCCCACTCTTCCTGGTTATAAGTTGCTTCTTTTTCCTTAATAAGTTTTTCATCCTTTTTGTTATATACTGGCTTACCTTCAATAGAGATCTTTCCATCTGGAATTAATGCTGCCTCGACTATTTCATTGGGTTCCTCACCTTTGGCTGCATCTTTTGCCTCTCTGTCCACCAGGATATTTCCTTCTTCCAATTCTGAGCTCACTTTTTGGTGTGCCCTGATGTGCATAATAGCTACCTTTTCAGCTAACTGAACTGCATCTAATAGTTTTAGTATTTCTTGGGCATGTTTAATATTTTATCCTTGTGAGTTGAGCAGTCCTCTTTCTTTCTAAATTGCTTCGTGTGCTTGTACCACTCCAAATGCACACCTTGAGTCTGTATAAATGTTGATTTCTTTTCCTTTTGCCAGCTCTAAGGCCCGGGTTAAGGGGATTATTTCAGCTTTTTGTGCAGAGGTGTTTGTTGGCAATGGTCCAGACTCTGTTACCTCTCTGCTTGTGGTAACTGCAGACCCAGCATGTCTTTTTCCCCTGATGATACAGCTGCTCCCATCAGTGAACCAGCTCTCAGCCTCCTCCAGAGGGGTGTCCTTCAGATCTGGGTGACTGCAGTAGGTGGCTTCAATGGTCTCCAGGCAGTCGTGGATCACTGGTTCTCCCATGCTCCAGCTGAGGAAAGAAGCTGGGTTCACAATGTTAGTTACCACAATTTCAACATCATCTTGTTCTACCAGTATGGCCTGGTACTTTAGAAACCTTTGTGGGGAAAGCCAATGTCCCCCTTTTGCCTCCAGGACTGCAGACACTGTGTGGGATACTAGCACGGTCATCTTCTGGCCCAGGGTGAATTTGTGTGTCTCTTGGATGTTCACTGCTACTGCTGCAGCAGCTCTGAGGCACCCTGGCCACCCCTTGGCTGCCGTGTCCAGCTGTTTGGAGAGGGAGGCGACTGCCCTCTGGTACAGCCCCAGGTTCTGTGCTAGTACTCCCAGAGCAATCCCTTGTTTCTCATGAGAAAAGAGAAAGAATGGTTTGCTCACATCTGGTAGTCCCAGGGCTGGAGCTGACATAAGAGCCTTCTTCAGTTGGTTGAAGGCTCGTGTTGCTTCTGTTGTCCACTGAAGATCCCTGCTCCTTTCTGTGATTAAGGCGTACAGGAGTTTAACGAACAATCCATAGTTATAAATCCACAGTCTGCACCACCCCGTCATGCCTGGAAAGGTTCTCAGTTCTTTCACTGTCTGGGGTTTTGAGGTTTGGCATATTTCTTCCTTGTGGTCTTTCCCCAAGGTCCTTTGTCCAGCACTTACTTCATAGCCCAGGTAAATCACTGTTTGTTTCACCATCTGGGCTTTCTTTTGGGATACCTGGTACCCCTGCAGGCCTAAAAAGTTTAGGAGGCTCACTGTCCAATGCACACACGCCTCCTGGGTCCGGGTGGCTGTTAAGAGATCATCCACGTACTGAAGCAGCTGTCCTTCTCCTGGTGGGGGTTGCCAAAACTCCAAGTCCTTTGCCAGCTGTTCTCCAAACATGGTAGGGGAGTTCTTGAACCCCTGGGGTAGTACACACCATGTGAGTTCAGTTTTACATCCAGTTTTTGGATTTTCCCATTCAAATGCAAAAATTTTCTGGCTGGCTTCTTGGAGAGGGAGGCAAAAGAAAGCATCCTTCAAATCTAAAACAGTAAACCAGGTTAGTTCAGGTGTTCAAAAGTTAACAAAGTGTAGGGGTTAGCAACCTCTGGGTATAAGTCTTCAGTTATCTTATTAACAGCTCTTAAATCTTGTTCTAACCTGTATGGTCCATCAGGCTTTTTCAGAGGCAAAATAGGAGAATTAAAATCAGATTGTCACTTTTTTATTAGTCTTTGCAAGAAGTTTTCTATGATTGGGTTAATTCCTTCTCTATCTTCCCTTTTCAAGGGATATTGTTTGACCCTTACTGATTGTTCTCCTTCTTTAAGCCAGATTTGTACTGGTAGAGCATTCTTTGCTCTCCCTGGTATATTAGAGGTCCACCCTCCAGGGAGCACCTGATCTTTTATTCTTTTTAATAATTTCTTCTTCATTTTCAAATTAACAATTCCACATATTGTTGGTCTTATATCTCCAAACTAATTTTCCCATTTTTCAATATTATTTTTTCTTCCAGCTGCTCTAGGAGATCCCTGCCTAAAAGTGCAGATGGAGCTTTAGGCATACACAAAAATCGATGAACTCCCCACTGTTTTCCCAGCTTATACTTTTACGGTTTACAAAAATATGCTTTTTTAGTAGCCAGTAGCCCTTTTAAATTTTCCTGTATTATTGCTACTAGTTTCTTTATCTCTGGTTTACACCCCTCTTCTCAATTCCTGAAAACTCTCCAGGCCTCATCTAGCAAAGTCTCCAAGTTCCAACTTGCTGGGCCCCGCATCTTCTGGAGCTTTCACTTGATGTCTCTTGTAGATTGCCCTAAAAACAAATTTACCAAATGTTATATTCTCTTATCAGATTCAGGATCCAGAGTGCTGTGTTGACGCCTTGCTCCTCACAACTGGTCTAGAAATTCAGAAGGAGTTTGAGAGGAATTCTGTTTAATACCATAAACATAAAATAGCATAACATAAAATAGGGTGGATACTGTTGGGTTGGCTCTTGTGACACGGGAATTGGGAGGGGACTTCCATATTAATTACTGTTCTCTCAAATGAGGATGAAGCAGGGGATGAAGCAGAGGTAAAACCTGAAGTTGATGGCAATGTCAAATCTGCTTCCCCTACCACCCTCCCCCTTCCTTGTCTTTTAGGGGGTGGTCTGAGAAATTCCTCTGTCTCCTCTTCCTGAGTTTCCATACAGTATGCCTTGTCAGGATGTGTACACCTTTGATTTATTGAGCATGTGCTGCAACACCTCTTGAGTTTTTTTCTTATTAGCTCTATTATTTTTTTCAAGAACCAACACTAAAGGGCAGAGGGTGGTCTAATTCCACAAGCCCTTTGCCACTCATGGTGATTCCTAATGGTGAAAAACATGGCAGCATAAGGAGCTTCATGCCATTTCTGCTCATGACTAAGGAAAAGCATCAGCTGTACCAAAGTGTTATAGTCCACCGTCCCTGATGGGGGCCACTTCACCCCCTCCTCAAGTTTATAAAGTGGCCACCTCTGTGTGCACAACTTAATTAGCTCTCTATTAGTTTCTATATCCTTATGATTCACCAGCTCTTTCCAATATGCCACAACACATCCTAAAGCACTACCTTTAGGCACCTCTTTGCTTTCACTTGCCCCCATATTGAAAATTCTTTTTCTCTCAATGCCTTTTAACCTTATCCCAGCTCTGGAGCTTCACCTAGCAGTAACTTGGTATGAAGACCTTCCACTTATACACCTGTCTGACCCACAGTTCTCGACAAACTACACAAAGAAACACAACTCAGGGGTTACAGTCACAGACCTCTCTCGGACAGGGAAGATCCTTTGTCCTGGGATCCCCCTCCCTGAACCTTCTATTCCTGGCATATAATTTTATCAGCAAAGGAAAAGGGAAGGGATAAAAACAATCAACAAAATAAAGAGTTAACAGTGAAAACCAATGAACCAAATCACTTAAAATAACTCAAAGAGACACACATATTACAACCAAACACTCTTAAACAATTCACTTACAAAACTTTAACAGTGAATATACCAAACAACTTAAAATAACTGTAACTTCCCCCTTTAGTTACTAATCCTAGGTATCAAACCTGTCTCGTTATACCTAGGGTTAAAATTCACAATGCTCTTCCAAAAATCTATCAAACTTTGGCCAGAACACAATTTCTCTGTGGTGGGGGAAGAAGGCAGCTCTGGGCTCACGTCGCTGCCTCACCCCTCTGCACTTAGAAACTAACCTTGCTTAGTCAAAACACCACCTTTCATACTAACAATTTGTAAAGCTTCACAAACAACTAACTATATTTTTTTACAAATCCACAATTCTTCTGCATACACACAGTTAAAATACACACACAGAGCCTAGTTCACACAATTCAAGCATAATGCCAGTGCTCCAAATTCCTCTGCCCTCCTGGGCATAGATATCCTTTCTACTACTCAGGTGTAAACCTCAAGTTTTTTTCACAACTTACAAATGCAAAACTTTTGCCAACACACTCCCAAAAGCACACAAGCCAAAACACATATGATGCATCACTGACTCACAATTCAAACACAGAAAGTTCACAAAAACAAGCTGCACACTCAAACACACACATACATTTGGCACACGCAAACTGTGATCAAGCCCACTAAAGGAGTCCTCACACACTGCCACCCACAAGCTTGGTGGCCCAAACTGGAAATTACCACCACGCCGCCTTTAAACCACAAATCAAACTGGAGCCACCACTGCTCCAGTACCACAGCAACACTGGCAATGCTGTTATTGCCACTGCCCAAGCTCTGCTGACCCACTGCCGTGTGAGCTCTGCTCCCGGGGCCACGACCGGCCCCCGCTATCCCCCACTACGGGCAAGAGCTCCTGGAGCTGTTACAGCCCCACCTGGAACACAAACCACTACCAAATTCCACAGAAACTTACAAACAAATCCACTTATGCTTTTTCACTGTGCGCTCAACGTCTCACAGCATCTTACCAGTTTGCCTCTCTTACAGGTACTTGTCTATAAGTTTTAAACACAGCTTTTTGTCTGTATCTCTGGCAGTTCTAGTTCTGCTCCCCGGGGTGCCAGTGAGGAAAAGGAGCCCTCTTCCTAGGAAGATCCCAGATGGGCGCCCTAGAGGGTTCCCGAACCCCGCTGGCCCCTTGGCCAGAGAGAACAGGAACCCACCAGAGTCACCAACTGAATTATCAAAATATGAGTATTGGTCTAATACCGACACTCAGCTGTGACAGACAAAAGACTCTCTAACAGTTTAAAGTTAGAAAGTGTATGTTTATTCAGCGCTGGGCAGCAGCGTGAGGTAATCCTCTAATACACACTGCAAAATCACAGGTGATCACTGTAATAAACGGAGCAGGGCCAAAGCCTTTATTAAATAGCAGCTCTTTTATTGAAGAATTGGGGGGGGGGGGTCGCCAGGGACCGACACCTGCTGCTGCTTGCTTAGGCGACGCTGGAAGGAGGTTCCCATACAGTCCTGTCCAAGGGCAGGAAAGGGAGTTCCAACCTCACAGGCACGTCCAGAACTCCATTTGGGCTCGTTGGTCCAGGGGTGCCACTTTTCTCAACAGCTCCTTAGTTCATGGGTAGTTAGGACTTCCACTGAAGAGGTGTTTCTTGGGAACTCTGGAAACTTTGCATATGGGGCAGTGTCTTTTGATTGACAGGGGGCAGCAGCAGGCAGCCAGAAGCGAAGTGAGGGACAGGGCAGAAGTAGGAAGTGATTGAACTAGAACTGGGATTGTTTGGGAAAATACAAACAGATGGCCAACTTGGGGATACAGAACATGCATATCAAGAACAGTAAGTTGCTTAACATTTTATCAGAGGGGACAACTTTTAAAACTATTTGTAATCCTTAATTTTATGGCTGCTGAACCTATTTACCTCAATCTTTCCTCTTTTTCTTTGATCGGGTCTTCAACCCGCATCAAGTCACAATTTTTGGCTTCTTGGGAGTATAACTTTTGTAGTTCTAAATACAGGTTTCCACCTTATAATTGATTTTTTTATATTTAAGTACCTTTTGCATGGCATAGTTCCTACAAATGTTTCATATGGGCTCCCAACTCTTTTAATACATTCTTCTCCAATAACTTTATATTTTAAGTTCCATTGTTCTTTTCTTCGCTTTTGCCCAGGTAATCGAGATGTTTGGTTAGTTTGCTTCCAGTTTAAAATTTCTAAGGGGCTTAAACTGATTCCTTCCCATGGCCAAATTTCGGACATTTGCGTATTACCGCATACCCAGCAATTTGTTATGTTCAATTCTTTACTAATTCTTTCAACTAAATCTATGAATAAGTTTTTTCCCAAAGGTACTTCCAATTTGTTTTCTTTTTTGGTATTTATCACTAATTGTTTTTCTTTGATTAAATCTATTAATTTTCCTTGATTATTTTCATGTTCAAAGCAAAGCCAGGCTTCCCCTATAGGACACTCTCCAAGTAACCGCTGCCGAAAGGTGGCAGTATTTTTAGCAATCCAATATGTTTTTCCACTTTCATGACAGGTGGAAATTTGGGAATGATCAAAACAGCTGGGGTTCACATTAGTGTGAATTCTTATTAGGGACTCTTGGGTTTCTCCATCATATAGTGGATGGTAACACTTGTTGCATTTAGCCTCTTCGCTGCTAACTAGATTGTTTGTTAGCAAGGCCAGCAACACTCCTCTCAAGAGTCCGGTATGAACTACTTTCAGTCTCACCCGGGCTTGCCTCTTGGAGGTGGGTATTCTCTTAGGTAAGATCTTACTTTCCCAGAGTTTTTTCATCCCTTTCATATATTAATTTAGGTGTCCTTGGAGAGTGTTCTGCAGGGAAATTAGTTTTTATGTTTCGGCCAAATTCTAATTTGAGGATTTAGAAGGAAAATAGAGTGATACTTAAAATTGGAGAAGGATGTATGATACAAAACTGAATTTTTGTAACGACAAGGACTATAGTGAACTGGTGGGAATTTAACAAACTACAACAATTATGTAACAACAACTCTATAACAACAACTAGAATTGGTATCAACTGCGTTACAGTGACACTTTATCTTTAAACTGGAACTGTTCAAGTCCTTTAGCTGTCTTTTTCTTTTTGCTTAAAGGTAAGTCGGAGGTCTGTAGATCCTTTTGTAATGGTCCACTTAGGTGCCTTTGGCTGAGATTCTGTGGAGTCTGATTCATCAAAGGGAGGTGGAATTGGTCCTTTAACTTGAGATATGTGAGTCCAACCCCTTTCTTTTGTTCTTACAGCAGTGTGTGTAGTTAGGAGGACCTGGAAGGGGCCTTCGTACCTAGGAGATAGAGATGTGTGACTCAAGGATTTTATGAGAACCCAGTCCCCTGGGTTGATTTGATGAACGTTTGAGTCTAACGGAGAAGTTTGGGGAAGGTATCCTTTTTTCTTTAGTTGCTCTATTGTTCTTCCAATAACTCTTAAATACTCTTGGGTGGCAGCTTCTCCTTCTAGATAACTTGCAGAGCTAGAGGGGGTAATTAAAAAGGGAAGCCCAAACATCATTTCATAGGGTGAAACCCCTATATCTGCGCGTGGTCTGGTCCTAATGCGTAATAGGGCAAGAGGTAGACATTTGAGCCAATTCATTTGAGTTTCTTCGATTAATTTTGTTAACACATTTTTCAAAGTTTTATTCATTCTTTCTACCCGGCCGGAGCTTTGAGGATGCCATGGAGTGTGCAACCTCCATTTCATCCCTAGTGCTCCAATGACTCCATGTAATATCTGTGATGTAAAATGGGAGCCTCTATCGGAGTCTATGCAGTTAATTAATCCATATCTGGGGATAATTTGTTCAAGGATTATTTTTATGACCACTTCTGAGGTTTCTTTAATGGTGGGGAAGGCTTCTACCCAATGGGTAAGATGGTCCACGATAACTAAGAGATGTTTAAATTTTTGCACTGGGGGCATTTCTGTAAAATCAATTTGAACACTTTGGAATGGTCTTAAAGCTAACTCTCTTCCTCCATATTTGATTTTTTGCATAACTTTTTGATTAGCTTTTTGGCAAATTAGACACCCTTTAGTTATTGATTTAGCTAGATTATATATCCCAATACAAAAATTTTCTCTGAGAAAGTGGTCACATAATCCCTGAACACCCCAGTGTGTCAATTCATGGATTTCTGCTAATAATTTTCTGGCTAGAGCTTTATTTAAAAACTTGCGCCCATCTTTCATTACCCACTCTCCTTGATCTCCTTGATGTATTACTAACTTTTTTATCATTTTTAACTCTCCTTCGCTAAAAGTGGGCTTTGTAATTTCTGATTTCTCTGGTGTTTCATTTAATTTAAAGACTTCTATAGGCCCTTCGGAACTTAATGAGACTTCTTTGGCTATTTTGTCAGCATACCGATTTCCTCTTTCTTCTAAGGTATTTCCCTTTTGGTGCCCTCTTATGTGCACAACTGCGATTTCTGTTGGTTTGAGCAAGGATTCTAATACTGTTTTTATTAAGGTTTTATGTACCAAATCTTTCCCCTTTGAGTTTAAATACCCGTGTTCTGCCCAGATTTTTCCAAATGTGTGGACTATTCCAAATGCATATTTTGAATCAGTGTAAATGGTTCCTGGCTTCCCTTCTAATGAGTCTAGCCCTCTTTTTAACGCATAGATTTCGCAACATTGTGCGGACCAATTGGATGGTAGCTTTCCTTTCTCTATTACTTCTAGATCTTTTCCTTTTGCCCCTTTTACTACAGCATACCCGGATGCTCTTTTTCCAGCTACTACTCTAGATGAACCGTCAGTAAACAGTATCTCTCCATATGGCAGTGGTGTACTCTCTAGATCTTCTCTTACTTTAGTTTGGAAATTTATGAGCTCCAGGCAATTGTGTTCTAGCTCTGGCAAGGGTTCCCCTGAGAGGAATTGAGCTGGATTTATACTTTTAAAGGTGGTTAATTCTATATTACTTGTATTCATTAATATGATTTCATATTTTAGTATTCTAGCTTCTGTTAGCCATTGCTGGGCCCCTTGACTGAGGACAGTTTTAGTATCATGTGGTGTATATACTTTAAGTTTTCCCTGCAATGTTAGTTTTTGTGCATCTTCTATTAAAATTGCTGCAGCAGCAATTGCCTGGAGACATAGTGGCCATCCTTTTGCTACTGGGTCTAATAATTTAGACAGGTATGCTATTGGCTTTCGACAGCCCCCCCATTCTTGAGTTAATACACCATAAGCTACTCCCCCTTCGGTGTTGGTAAATAGTTCAAACTCTTTTTTAAGATCTGGTAAATTTAGAACTGGGGCTGAAGATAATTTCTCTTTTAATTCTTCTAATTGTTTCTCGTCTTGTGCAGTCCAATTTATAGGTTCAGGGTTCACTAATTTTTCATAAAGAAATTTTACACTTTGAGTATATTTGTCTAACCATAATTTACAGTACCCAAACAGGCCTAAAAGTTTCCGAATGTCATGTTTGGTTTTTGGGGTTGAAATGGCTAGTATGCATGAAATTATTTTGGGGTTTAACTTTTTGTATCCATTTCCAATTATATGACCAAGGTATGTTACTTCTGGTTCAACAAATTGCAATTTGTTTCTGGATACTTTTAAACCTTTTTCTCCCAGGAAGTTAAGGAGTTTGATACTAGTTGTCCTGACTGACTGTTGCTCTTTCCCAGATATTAAAAAATCGTCTACATATTGGAGGATTTGTGTCTCATTTTCGGGGGTGAACTGGTCTAATAGTTCTTCTAGAGCCTGTCCAAAAAGATTGGGGGACTCTGTAAATCCTTGAGGTAGACGAGTCTATCTTAATTGTTGTTTTCTCTTCCCTCCTGGGTACTCCCACTCGAATGCGAACCAGTCACGGTATTCCTCCGCTAGCGGACACGCCCAAAAGGCATCTTTTAAGTCTATGGTGGTGAACCATGCATGTTCCCTGGGAATTTTATTCAACAGAGTATAAGGGTTAGACACTACAGGGTGTCTAATGATGGTCTTTTTATTAATTTCTCTTAGATCTTGGACTAATCTGTATTTTCCCTCTGCCTTTTTGACTGCTAAAATTGGGGTGTTATGGGGGGACATGCATGGTTCTAGCACACCTTCCGCTATAAGGTGGTCTATAATTGGAGCTAGTCCTTCTTTACCTTTTTCTGATATTGGGTACTGCTTCACCTTGACTGGGGTAGTCCCTTCTTGCATTTGCACTTTTATTGGCGTAATGTTTAAAAAGCCAGTTTTTCCTTCCTCTGTCCATACTTGGGGATTGATTTCACTCGTATCTTGTTCAGTCAATTTCATGATACGTACAACCATTTTCCCATTTTCTGGAATAACTGCTATTCCTAACTTAATTTGCAAATCTCTCCCCAACAGATTCTTTTCCAAATGTGGTAAATAAATCATTTCTGCCACACACTGTTTCAAGTTTCCCTTCAATTTCACTCCTTCAATTATTGGTGCTTTAAAAGGCGTCCCTTCGGCTCCTATTACTTCACATGTTCGATTACTAATACGGACTCCGATTGGAAGGTCTTTCAAACTGGACCGATCAGCTCCAGTGTCAACTAGGAATTCAAAACTTAAATTCTGGGGACCAACATTGAGGTTTATCAAGGGCTCATCTAGATGTTTCATTGGGTCCCCTAAGGAATAGAGCCCCTGACACCCCTAATCTTCCCCTTTCAGAATTTTTTCCAAATGTTCTTGTTCCCTTTCTATCTCTTCATCAATTGCAATCTTTTTGCAGAACCTCCCGAGGTGACCTATTTCACCACAGTAATAACACCTGCCTTGAAACTTCCCGGGCTTCTGCCAGGGGTTGGCATTAGGACCTCCTGCGTCTGGCGCAATCTTAGGCCCTTCTTCTCCTGATTCACATGGCTTCCCTGGCTTATTTTTACTTGCATTTATACATTCTTTGGCCACAGCTACCATCACTCGGGCTTTCGACTTTGCTTTTTCCTCTTCTCTCCTCAAATACACTCTTAGAGCCTCTTTAAGTAGATCATTTATTCCTTTCTCCTGCCAGTCTTCCATCTTTTCTAATTTTCTTCGGATGTCAGGCCAAGATTTGGTGACAAAATGTACTCTCAATACTGCTTGGCCATCCGGACTATCAGGATCTATAGTAGAGTACAGCTGAAAATTTTTCCTTAACCGATTTAACCACGCGGATGGAGTCTCATCTTTCTCTTGTACTGCCCCAAAGGCCAATTTGGTGTTACTTTGGCGAGGAACAGACTCTCTTATTCCCCTAACTATTAGGGCTCGATAGTCAGTCATATTTCGCCTCCCCTCTTCTTGGTTTGGATTCCATCCTGGGTCTGCGAGAGGTAGTTTATGGTCACCTGGTGGTCCTTGCCTGTTTTCCCTCTCCCATATGCGTAGACCGGCTTCCCTGATCATCCTAACTTCTTCTGGGTTAAATAATATATTTATAACCCAATTCATTTCTTTCCAGGTATAAATGCTAGGTCCTAAGAACTGATCTAGTTGTTCTGCAATACCTACAGGATCTTCCACTAAATTCCCCATTTCTCTTTTAAATCCTCTCACTTCTGAGGCTGTTAATGGTGCATCTACAAATCCAAATCTGCCCTCTCTTCCTCCCATAGGGACTTCCCTGAGTGGGAACATCCTTTCTGCCTTTGCTGCCCTTGACCTTGTATTATAATATGGTTCCTCTGTAAACTTACTATCTTGTGCTGGTGTAGGGTTCTGTAGATTACTGGAGGAAGCGCTACTGCTGGATGGAGATAGACTCAGTTCCCAACTGGGGGGACGTAAAGGAACGGCTACTGGTGGAGGTGCCTGAACCAAGGCAGAAGGAATTGGGGCTTGTGGGGATACCAGAGGTGAAGGCAAGCTGGGAAGTGGAGACATAGGTAAAAGAGACTGGTTTGGAATAGGGGTACTAAGGGAAGGTGGTGATGAAAGAGTTATGCTAGATGGTTGAAGAGGAAAAGGAACTGGAAATGCTTGAGGAGATGTGGCACTTAGAAACAAGAGTTGGGAGTTGTGGCCAGCCGGAGGAGGAAGAGGACCTTGGGCATTGGCAGACGGAGGAGAGAGGTGGGTTTCAATGGGAGTGACAGATGGAGCAGAAGAAGGAAGGTAATTGGGGGTGTAGGTGGGCGGAGAAGAGGTAGAAGGAGGATTGACAGATGGAGCAGAAGAAGGAAGGTAATTGGGGTTGTAGGTGGGGGGTTCAAAGGAAATAGTGGGCCGAGGAGGGAGAGGAAGGGGTTGAAGGGGGTTGACAGCCGGAGGAGGAGGAAGTGGGGGATCAAGGGCATTGACAGGCGGGGGAGGAGGGGGAAGGTAATCAAGAGGGTCCCATTTACTTTCATTTTTGTCTTCTTTGTTACCTTGTCCCTTTTTCTCTGCTACTTTACATATCTTTACTGATTTATCTTCTGCTATATTTTCTCTCCAACAAGCTGCGTATTTTAGTTGTTCCACATTTGATTCCCCATAAGTTTTTAAATACTGATTTAGCGTTGAACACATCCATGGATCTTGGGTACCTAACCACGGCCATGTTTCTGGTAGGTTTAACTTTGGCCATACTTCAACACAATAGTGGATCATTTTTATTTTATCTAACTTTTTAGTAGCTTCACAAGTATCCCAGTTATTTAACATTATCGCTAAAGGGCTGTCAGGAGGGATGTTCTTTACCTTTTTGTTCTCTTTTGCTCTACTCTTTCGGCTCATGCAAGCTCCCATATTGATTACTAAAACAGTATGCTTGCTTACACACAAGACTGCTACACTCACTCTACACAGTTCACTCACTTACACACACTGGTACAGCCACACTTTCCTTTTTCGCAAACGGAGAATTTACACACACACTCTCGCTTACACACAAGACTGCTACACTTACTCTACACAGTTCACTCACTTACACACACTGGTACAGCCACACTTTGCTTTTACAAACAGAGAATTTACACACACACTCTACTGGAATAGAATGAGTTAGGTCCTAGCGAGGATTGTGGTCCCCTTCCCCAACTGAGCGAGGATCGCGGTCCCCTTCCCTAACTGAGTCAGGTCCTAGCGAGGATCGCGGTCCCCTTCCCTAACTGAGTTAGGTCTTAGGAGGATCGCAGTCCCCTTCCCTAACAAAGTTAACCTGGGATAGAGCCGGTCTCTAGCCGGGCCCCGGTCGCCCCCTCCCTCTACTCTTCCCACTTGTCAGTGGGAGTTGGGTAAGGTCCCAGCGGGGCCCGGATACCCCTTCCTAAACCCTCGTCCCTGGGGGCTCGGTCACAGCTGGGCTCCGGCTGCCCCTTCCTGCACCCCCCCTCTTACACAATGTCGGGTCCTAGCGAGGGTCTCCCCCCCTTCCCCAACCAAGTCCTGGGTCCTAGCGAGGGTCTTCCCCCTTCCCCAGCTTTGGGCCTAAGCCCCAAGGAGACACCTCTTTCACACTCTAGGCCTTAGTAGACCTAATTCGCTTCCCCCTTTTCCCGGCCGGCCCCCTCGCGGGAATCCGGAACCGCGGTACTCAGGGGTCCTCACTCGCTTCGGGGTCTGAGCTGCCAGTCCCCATCTCATTCACACCACACTCGCTCGCCTCCCATGCCCGCCGTCGCTCTCCTTACCGGCGCTCCCAGGGTTGTCCTGGTCCTGCGCTGCTCCGGGTCCGGGGTGGCCAGCTGGCCCAGAGGGTCTCTTCGGGGTGGCGCCATCCCCTCCGATGTCCTCTTCTGGGTGTGGCTCCTCCCGGTCAAGCCCCCAAATAATTGTAGTAAATGGAGCAGGGCCAAAGCCTTAATTAAATAGCAGCTCTTTTATTGAAGAATTGGGGGGGGTCGCCAGGGACCGACACCTGTTGCTGCTTGCTTAGGCGACGCTGGAAGGAGGTTCCTGTGCAGTCCTGTCCGAGGGCAGGAAAGGGAGTTCCAACCTCACAGGCACGTCCAGAACTCCATTTGGGGCTCGTTGGTCCAGGGGTGCCACTCTTCTCAACAGCTCCTTAGTTCATGGGTAGTTAGGACTTCCACTGAAGAGGCGTTTCTTGGGAACTCTGGAAACTTTGCATATGGGGCAGTGTCTTTTGATTGACAGGGGGCAGCAGCAGGCGGCCGGAAGCGAAGTGAGGGACAGGGCAGAAGTAGGAAGTGATTGAACTAGAACTGGGATTGTTTGGGAAAATACAAACAGATGGCCAACTTGGGGATACAGAACATGCATATCAAGAACAGTAAGTTGCTTAACATTTTATCAGAGGGGACAACTCTTAAAACTATTTGTAACCCTTAATTTTATGGCTGCTGAACCTATTTACCTCACTGCTCTCCTGCAACAAGGCCCCAGCCGAGCCATATCCACAGTTGTGTCCATGGCTTTCTAACCAATTCCCAACACAAAGCCTCTCAGGCCTCTGGGCACAGCAGGGGCCACAAGGCCACAAGTTCAGGGCTGCTCTCAGCCAGTTCCTGCCTGCTCCACTGCTCCTGGGGTGCCGGGGGTGGCCCTTGGTGACACGGGCGCTTCGTGTCATGGCCCTTAGTGATGTGGGACATGATGGTGCCCAGAGACCATTGTGACATCAGGGAGCCCCACCCTGGCCTGGGGGTATTTAAGGGGCGCAGAGGCCTGGAGTGCTCAGTCCAAGGAGAGCCACTCTCTGAGGAGGAAGCAACTCCCTGGACCTGTCAGCGGTTGAGGACGGTCGAAATTACGGAGAAGATGGAGGAGAACCAGGAGCTCTCCCAAGCAGAAGAGACCATCATGGTCCTTCCAAAGGACAACCCATCTGATGAAGAGCTGTCCCCAGTGCAAGAGGTCATCGAGGGTCAACTGCCCCAATGGGATTGCTATGAGCATGAGAAGCTTTCCCCAGATGTCAAATATGAAATAGTTCCATGCTTTGGGGAAGATGGTGATGACGAAGACATGTCCCCATGGGAAGCAAATGACAACAAACAGCTCTCCCTGTGGGAAGGATGTGAGCAGGAGGAGGTGATGAGGAGGGCCCTGCTCGGTGGTAGGGACAGCCATTCAAGCTCCTCACCTGAGCTGCAATCACTGGGGACACGGGGCCGGCTCAGTGTCCCGTTCAGTACTCCAGCCAGCAGCCAGGCTCAGCTCTCCATGAGGCAGAACAGCCCCAGGGAGCCCCTGAACCAGGCTGTGCTGGAAAAGCAGGCACTGGGGCAGCAGCAGCAGCAGCAGGGAGCTCCTGAAGGGGCCGCAGCCGAGGCCTGGGGCCAGGGCAGCGGTGGCTCCCCAGAGCTGGAGCGCAGCAGCAGCAGCAGCGCGGCCATGGCCTGGTTCATCCCCAGGGACGTGGTGGTGGCCAAGGCCGTGGGGCTGGCGGGCAGCAGAAGCAGCAGCAGCAGCTCTCTGGGGCTGGCGTTCAGCATGGCTGCAGAGAGGCAAGCAGCAGTTCCCCCAGAAAGGGAAGGGAGCTCTGGGCTTGCCTTGCACAGCCCTCCCAGGCCCCGGCCTGCCCAGCCGGGAGCCCAGGCCCTCCCCGGGCAGTCATGTGCCCCCGGGAAACGTCCCTCCCGCTTCAGGCGCGCGCTACGGGTGCTGCGGGGGCTGCTCTGCTGTGGCTGCCTGAGGCCACGGGCCCAGGAATAAAACAGGGGAGGAAGAAGATGAAGGAGATAAACGTGAGATAGTGACAAAGCAGATGAAGATGAAGGCAACAAAGACAACAAAACAAAGGCGAAGAACATGATGATGACGAAGCAGATGAAGACGAAGACCATGAAGACTAAGAATACAGAGAAGACAAAGAAGAATAATTTCAAAAGACATATAAGAAGAATAGTCACGAGTTTAACAATAGAGGAATAGTTGTAAGAATTGAAGAATTCATAGAAGAAGAGAGGAATAGGAATAAGAATAAGAATAGGAATAGGAATAGGAGTAGGAATAGGAATAGGAATAGGAATAGGAATAGGAATAGGAATAGGAATAAGAAACAAGAATAGGAACAGGAATAAGAATAGGAGTAGGAAAAGGAATCTAAGAAGAATTTAGAAACATAGAGAAGAAGTGGAGAAGAAAAGTTAGAATAGCAAAGAAGAAAAAGAAGAAGAGTAGTTAGATAGCAAAGAATAGTAGTTATAAACAAGAATAATTAAAAATATAAGAATAATTTCAGGATACAGACATGAAAATAAACATGAATAAATAAATAAAACTAGCAAATTTCTTTATTGTATCTCAGGTATTTATATACAGTCTGTGATATAAAAACATGAATATACAATATTTTGTAGTGGCGAATACATTATAATTTCCCAGAAAATGCACAAATTACTGAAGAATTTGTGTATTTCCTAATAAGGTTTGTGAGACACAAGACAAGAGTCTCTGTATTTCATGCCCTGCCTCTCCGAGGTGCTGCTGTGTCCCCTCAGTGCCGCTGGTCCCTGTGGGCAGGGGCTGCTCAGCCCCAGTGGCAGTGGGAGAGTTCCTGGCGGGGCCGGCAGGGCAGGGCTGTCCCTGCTCTCTGCAGCAAACGAAAGGCACCGCTGAGCCCGGCGGAGAGAGAGCTGTGCTGGAAGCGCTGTGCAGCAGGGCTGGGCAGGGGCACAGCGCAGCAACCCCAGCCCCGCTCGGTGCTGCCCGTGCCCAGGAGCCCGGCTGGCTGAGAAAGGCAGCGCCACTGGCCGAGGCTGAGCAGGGACGGCTGCTCCTTCCCAGGCTCGCTGCGGCTGCACAGGTGCTGCAAAGGCTCTTCTCAGCGTTCTCACTGCCATTCAGCACACGGAACATCCACCAGAAGGTGCTTGCAGCTGGCCCTGGGGCTAAAGCCTTGCCCCCTCTACTCCCCTGTCCTTGCCCAGGGCCTGCTCAGCAGGAAGCAGCTGAGGAGTCACTTCTGGAGCCTGTTCAGCTTCTACACCAACAGAATGGTTGGGGATGGCTGGGACCATACAGCTCCTCTAGTTCCAGCTGATTATCTCGTGCTCGGCATCTCCCTCTCTCTGACTGGTCTCTTCTCTTCTCTTCTCTTCTCTTCTCTTCTCTTCTCTTCTCTTCTCTTCTCTTCTCTTCTCTTCTCTTCTCTTCTCTTCTCTTCTCTTCTCTTCTCTTCTCTTCTCTTCTCTTCTCTTCTCTTCTCTTCTCTTCTCTTCTCTTCTCTTCTCTTCTCTTCTCTTCTCTTCTCTTCTCTTTTCTCTTCTCTAAGTAAAATCTATGTTGTTTAATAAATTCCTCCTGGTGCCATCCCATGGTCTGATATGCCCCTTATTCAGGGCATAGATATCTCTCCCTCATTGGATTGTGACATGTGACATGTGGACAGGGACACCTTCCACTATCCCAGGCTGCTCCAAGCCCCAATGTCCAATCTCCCCTGGGACGCTTCCAGGGATCCAGGGCTGGATGCAGCTTCTAGGGGCAATGTGTGCCAGAGCCTCCCCTGCCTCATAGGGAAGAATTACTTTGGAAAAACCTCTCAGAATTCATTCCCTGGAGCCATGCCGTCCCCCTTAAACAGGAATGCCCCCCACACAACCCGAATCCAAAAGTCAAAATCACTGCAGGGAAGGATATCTCTTTATGAAGGGACAAATCATCCACCTCTTGTCAACACAGCACACAGTATACAGCAATTTTAAACGATCACCCAATCACTTTGTTCTTCTCCAGCCATTTCAGTTGCCCAAAATGAAAACACAGATCCAAGCTCCCGCTCGCTTCTTCCTAAGTACATCTCACCAGTCACATAGTCATTCACAGAGGCAGGACCCAATCAAAATAATGATTAAAATAGCAGCAATAAACAAGGACTGGCCCAGTTCACCCAAAGAACTGCTGGTGGATCTCCCTGACAGAACAAACCCTTTCTGTGGCCACTGCACCCACCCGATGATTGCAAGCAAAACTGCCCAGGCTTGCGCTGAGCACAGAACGTCTCTGTGTCTTGTCAGCTTCCTTTTAGCCATGTGTAGGCCTGACAGGCATACACATCATTTTAAACGTACAATTTTGTCTGCAGACCAGCAACATGTGTTGTCTGTCCCTGAGAGGCATGTTACATTTGTCTTTACAAATAAGTTGTAGATCTGTTGGTAGACAAAGTTAGCACCTAGAGATAAAAGAAACAATGGAAGGGATTACACTGATTGATGAATGGATAAAGAGATTTGCCTTTACAAACAAACTGTAAGTTTGCTGGTAAATGAAATTGGGTAACAGAAGATGAAAGAAGCAACAGGGCTGGAAACTATGAATTCTGTAAGAATTAAAAATTAAAAGGAAGGGCTATACATTAGAGGGGAATGTCAGGTGTCAGGTGTTCTTGGAAGTCTGTGCCTCTTGAGTACTTCAGCCAATGGGGAAAGAGAGAGGGAAAAGCGGCCGGGAAAATAGAATAAAAAGGGAGGCTGTGTCCTCCAAAATTTGAGAGATCCCAGGGGAATGCCCCAGGGCCTCTCCCTGTATTCGAATAAGCAAAAAGGACTCCTCTGTCTCCTTTTAGGACATAAACCTCTGGCGTTTGTGGATTAATTTTCCTTACAACTGTGGGCTCGTCTGGGATATTTCCACTGTCTGGGGCGACAGGCAGTGGGTGGAGCTGAAGGCGCCTCACCCAGTTTTGGTGATCAGCTCCCCCGGGTGCCAGCTGGCACCGGGCGATCGATTGGGTTCCCGAGACTGTCCAGGAGACAGATGAGTGGCGGACCAGGGGTCCGTGAAGCGTCCGCAGGGAAGGACCACTGAAAATCTCACCGGTGAGTAAAAAGGGATCCTCGTGGAGCAAACCTGGGAGGGCGCCCATGGAGGGCAGCACTCGTACACCTGGGAGGGCACACATGGAGGGGTACACAGGTAAAACAGGGAACCCAATGAGGGTTGGAAGGGTGAAGCCGGAAAAGGGTTGCAGCAAAAAGGATCCCATAATACCCCCGGAGAGTCCCTTGGGGAGAATGCTGAGGTCTTGGGATAGATTGTATGTTCACTCAGGAGTAACTAGGGAAATAATGGTAAAATATTATTATTTTGTGTGGCCGGAGTATAAGCTGGAAAAGGGGCTAATGTGGCCATGTTATGGATCAGATAAAATTCATTTGTGTCATATTCTGTGATGGTATTTAGAGGAGAATTGGAAGAGATGGATTGAAAGGGAATGTGGATTAATATGGTTTAGACAAGCAACAGGAGAAATCTATGTTTTAAGAAAAAAAGGAGAAGAGGAAAAAGGGGAGGAGGAGGAAAATGGTGAAGATTGGGATGTTTTTCAGCACCTTCCCCCGCCTTGCTCTCCAGTGTTGCCAGCTGACCTAGGGCCTGTTGCAGGTCCCCTGTATCCTCAACTTCCAGAGCAAAGGGATAATGGAAAGGTTATTCCTACAGCCCCACCTGAGAATAATTATGTTGCTGGGGGAGGGGAGCAGCATGTGGTATTACCCCCTAGAACTAGAAGAGGAACTCAATTTTGGACATCAGAAGTTCCCCTAGAGACCAGGGTACACCAGATACCACTCTGCCAGGTTCCTTTGGGGGGTCTAGGAGGAGGATTTGGGTTTATGATTGTACCACTTACTACCCAGGATATAAGAGGACTGAAAAAAGAATTACCCCCATATTTGATGATCCCATAGGGGTGGGGGAAAAGATAGAGGAATATTTGGGAAATGTGGATTATACATAGAAGGATTGGGATTTTCTTTTGGGAATTTTGTTTGGGTCATCAGAGAAACAGATGATTTTGCAGAAAGCTCGTCAGCTGTGGGAGGATGAACATCCACAGGCAGCAGGGGGGGCTGGACCTAATGCACCTACTGTAGATGGTGCCATCCCCCAGACGGACCCCCAGTGAGACCCAAATAACCAGGCTAGTCTGGCTCTCCTCTGTGATTACCGTGCTTATCTGATCAGGGCAATCAAGTCAGCTGCTCCCAAAGCTAACAATGTAGCTAAGGCTATGTTGTTAGAACAGGAGAAACAGGAAAGTCCCTCTCATTGGTTGGAGATTGTTAGGGATGCCTTGAGGAAACATGGGGGGATGGATCCTGAGGGGCTAGCCTTTGACACATTGCTGAAAGTGCAATTTGTTACTAAGGCTTGGCCTGATATAAGGAAAGGAGTACAAAAAGATGAAGAGTGGCAAAATAAGCCTCTGGAAGAATTGATTAGAGAAGCACAGCAGATATACGTAAGAAGGGATGAGGAAAAGGCAAAGGTTAAGGCAAGGATGATGGCAGAGTTTTTGCAGCCCTGGAGGAATAAACCGCAGGGTCCAAGGGGTCCCCCGGGACAGAAAGGACGTGGTTGGCCACAGGGAAGTGGCAGAGGCATTCCCTCTTCGGCAGGGGAAAGCCAACCCAAACCGCTGGGGAGGAACCAGTGTGCTATCTGCAGGGCAGAAGGGCATTGGAAAAATGAGTGTCCGCAGAAACAGCTGGACCCTCAGGAGGAGGAAGTCCAGAGGATAATGGAAATGGATTGTTAGGGTTGTCAGGGGCTCCTATTATATCAAGGACCCACCACTCAGGAGCCCTTGGTAACTTTTAAGGTGGGTCTGGATCGAGAGGAGGTGTGTTTTCTGGTAGACACAGGGGCTTCTCGATCCACCTTAAATTTTATACCTAGGGGTGGAAAATTGTCAAAGAGATCTGTGGTTATTCAGGGAGTGAGTGGAAAGGATGAGCGAATGTATTTTATTCAACCACTGTTAATCAATGTGGGGGTCAAGTGTGAACTGCATGAATTCCTGTTTGTTCCTAATTGTGATTGTAATTTACTGGGAAGAGATCTGATGGCTAGAATGGGAATGCAAATTAGTATTGTAAGAAGTGACACGGAGTCCAAAACTGTAGTATCTTTGTGTAAAATATCTGAGAAGGCTTATACTGAAATCAACCCGGAAGTGTGGGCAGTCCCAGGGAAATATGGAAAACTAGATATAGAACCTCTCAAAATTACTTTAAAGCAACCGGCATAAGTGGTGTCTAAAAAGCCATATCCTCTTTCAAGGGAGGGAAAGAAGGGGTTACAGCCTGTTATTGAGTCCCTGCTAAAAGCGGGTCTTTTGGAGCCATGTATGTCTCCTTTTAATACCCCTATCCTGCCAGTTAAGAAACCAGATGGAACATACAGAATGGTGCAGGATTTAAGAATAGTAAATGAAATTGTCAAACCAAGGCATCCCACAGTTCTGGATCCATATACAATCCTGAATCAGATCCCTTCTACACATCGATATTATTCTGTACTGGATTTGAAGGATGCTTTCTGGGGGTGTCCGATTACAGAAGATAATAAACAGTATTTTGCTTTTGAATGGGAACAGGAGGAAGGAGGGAAAATGATAAAACAACAGCTGACATGGACAGTCCTTCCCCAAGGATATATAGAGTCACCAAGCTTTGCAGAAAATATTGAGAGAATTCACTCCACACATAGGAGTTAAGCTATTGCAGTATGTAGATGATTTGCTGTTATCGGGGGAGCAGGAAAAGGTGGTTGAAGAGGCTACTGTAAAATTGCTTAATTTCCTTGCAAATAAAGGACTTAGAGTGTCTAAAAAGAAAGCTCAGTTAGTAGAAAATAAGGTCAAATATTTGGGACACATTCTGACTGAGGGGTTATGGTGTATTGATCCAGAAAGAATAGTTAAATTTTGCAAATACCATTACCCCAGACTAAAAAGGAGCTACGACAATTTTTAGGGTTGGTGGGGTACTGTAGAACCTGGATCGAGGATTTTTCTGTTGTGGCTAAAACTTTATATAACTTTTTAACCCAAAACAGTCCTAATGTCGTGGTATGGACACCAGAAGGAGAGCAAAGCTTTAGAAAATTAGAAGACAAATTAGTTAATGCCCCAGTCTTAGATCTTCCAGATGCAGAAAAAGAATTTCAACTACATGTGGGTGTTGAGCTGGGTCATGCTAAAGGAATTTTGGTGTAAGAGAATGAAGAATACAGAGGCCTGTTACCTATTTTTCTGAGTTGTTAACCCAGCAGCCAGAGGCTGGCCTCATTGTCTGCAGAAACTGTGACTGCAGCTCTGATAGGGGCTGACAAGGGGACGGTATCTAATTGTAAAAAGTTTAGCATCCAATTAAAGCTTTGTTAACTGAGAGAGCCTCTAAGTGGATGACGAGTGCTCAATTACTACAATATGAATCTTGTTTAATGGAACAGGAGGATTTAGAATTTAAAAATGGGGAAAATTTAAATCCAGCCTCCTGTTTAAATGGCCACGAAGAAAGGGGGAGACAGGAGGAAAGTCATGATTGTATCCAGGTTATATATCTACAGACTAAAGCTAGGGAAGATTTGAGAGGTACTCCCTGGCCTGAGGGAGGGAATGTGTTCATTGATGGGCCTTCAAGGGTAATAGAGGGAAGCTGTTTACAGGATACTCTATCATGAATGGGAAACAATTACAGGAAGGGGGGACATTACCCCTGCCTGGTCAGCTCAGACAGCTGAGCTGTATGTGCTTATCAGACTCTGTGAGTTATACCAGGACAAGACAGTGAATGTTTTTACCGATTCTAAATATGCATATGGGGTGATACATGCATTTGGGAAACTATGGGAAGAACGAAGTTTCCTTACCCTTGCAATTCTCAGCCTAGTGGGGGGGGGATGATGTGCATTTGAAACATTGTGTGGCTGGGATACTGTCTCTTGTGAAATCTCTTCCACAGGAGGCTCAGCTGGCACAGGCCCTGCCTTTGGACTTTGCTGTTCACGAAATCCAGGCAGGAGATGGGATCCTAGTTAAGGAGGGGAAAGAAGCACCGCTGGTGGTGAAGTGGCATGGACATTTCCAGGTGTTGCTGACCACAGAAACAGCCGTGAAGACAGCTGAACATGGGTGGACCCATCACACTCGGGTCAAGGTCTCTGAGGCCCCAGAGATTTGGACATCTCAGCTGGAGGAGAAGGACGGGAAGCCACGAGTGACACTCAGCTGTAGTGGACTGGAGCAGTAGTGAATGCGTCGACATCAGGGGAAGCCTCGTGTGCCTACCCACGGACTACCTGCTGAAATGGTTTGTGTGGGCATCCCACCTCTCGGATCTCCAGTCACTGGGGGGCCAGCCCTTTGCTGTCACTGTTTTCTTTATGTTAGGCTGTTTCTGTGCCTTCACTCACCACAGGTGCAGAAGACAATGTGAAAGTAAAAATTAGGTAACGAAATTACATTACACCATTCAAATGTTTCTCTTAATGATCTTAGCTTTATACTGTCAGTAAGGGTGAAGCCAAGAATGGAAAATAAGTTTTTAAGCTTAGGAGGAGAAGTAGCAAAAACCTTTAACCTTAGCAATTGCTGGGTCTGTGGGGGGCCAGAGGAATCTGAAAACTAGCCATGGGTGCCAGCCCAGTCAAACCTAAATGGTGGGTTAGCACCCTGAGTGAAGTCCATAATGGAACAGGATTCTGGGATGAAGAAGGAAGTCTATGGCGGCTTCATTCTTCTGAAAGAGGTACTTATTGTCTAAATAGAACAGGAAGCATATATGTGGGGAAAAGTGTTTGTGACTGGACTTTATCTTTGGGTTTAGATTGTTGGACCCCCAAATGCCTTCCTTATGATTGTTCCAGATATCAGGGCAAATGGAATCAAACTCATGTTAAGCTCTCAAATGGTAGCTGGGTAAAATGTTCCTACCATACTTACCAGAAAGATTTGGAAGGCTGTAAAGCAGTGGGGAGGGATAAGTTTTTTGACTCCTTATTTTTAAGCTGCCCCCGAGATAATTCCACAAGTAGGACACATGTTGTTCGTGACTATCAGTGGAAGTGGCAACACCGGAATGGAACTCGAACTCTTTTTAGCAGGTTCTGGTCCCAATCTAATAAAACAGATCTGGGATGTAACTGCAGCTGGAAACCTCATGTGGGAACATGGAAGTGCAAATACTGTGATTCTTTTGGTGGGGCAACTATTCTTGGGGGACCATTAGGCCCAGGAAGCAAGCTGTATTTTGACCCCCCAGTAGATCATGAAAATTGGGAAGGTCCCTTTACCAATGGGACGTGGGCTTTAAAGGGGCATTGCTGGATTTGTGGCCAATATGCCTATCGCAGGTTACCCCCAAACTGGTCAGGAATATGTTATGTGGAGTATATTAAACCTCTGTTCTTTCTGCTACCACAAGTTCAGGGAAACCAGTTAGGAATCAATGTATATGATGATCTAATCAGGGAAAAGCGGTCAATTGATGTATCCCTGGCTGGGGGGAGCACCCAAAAGTGGGGTAATGATGAGTGGTCACCTGAACGAATCATACAACACTATGGCCCAGCCACTTGGAATCCTAGTGAATTAATATCAGGTGTCAGAGAACCCATTTATAATTTAAATCGGATAATTAAGTTACAAGCTGTCTTTGAAATAGTAAGTAACCAGACAGCTACAGCTCTTGACCTTCTTGCTGACCAATGTACTCAGATGAGAAATGCAATATTTCAACACCGGATGGTATTAGACTACTTATTAGCAGAAGAAGGGGGCGTGTGTGGCAAATTAAATAACTCAAACTGCTGTTTGCAAATAGATGACAATGGAAAGGTGGTGAAACAAATAGCAAAAGGAATAAGAAAGTTAGTTCATGTACCTGTCCAAACATGGAAAGGATGGGAATGGGACATGTTTTCATGGCTACCTGGTGGACTGTGGGTTAAACAACTGCTTTTTTTTCTTCTTATGTGCTGTAGCAACTCTAATCTTTTTACCATGCATGATCCCTTGCTTAATACAACTTATTCAACATGTGATCAAGGGGATGCAGGTTATAGCCATGCCTACTGACCAAGAGATGGCTACAAAAGGACAGAAATTGATGTCATTGCAAATAATTGCAAAACCAAAAAGGACACAAGAACAAGAAATTAAGACAATGATAGCTAAAGTTTGTAAAGACAATTACTAAAAATAAAAGAGGAGGGATTGAGAGGAATGTTACATTTGTCTTTACAAACAAACTGTAGATCTGTTGGTAGGTAAAGTTAGCACCTATAGATAAAAGAAACAATGGGAGGGATTACACTGATTGATGAATGGAAAAAGAGATTTGCCTTTACAAACAAACTGTAGGTTTGCTGGTAAATAAAATTGGGTAACAGAAGATGAAAGAAGCAACGGGGAGGGGGAAAACTGAATTCTACAAGAATTAAAAATTAAAAGGGAGGGTTATACATTAGAGGGGAATGTCAGGTGTCAGGCGTTCCGGGAAGTCTGTGCCTCTCGAGTACCTCAGCCAATGGGGAAAGAGAGAGGGAAAAGCGGCCGGGAAAATAGGATAAAAAGGGAGGCTGCGTCCTCCAAAAATTCGAGAGATCCCAGGGGAATGCCCCATGGCCTCTCCCTTTATTCGAATAAAGCAAAAAGGACTCCTCTGTCTCCTTTTTGGACATAAACCTCTGGTGTTTGTGGGTTAATTTCCCTTACAACTGCTTGGCTATCAGCTTCTCATATGAATGGAGGAAACCAGGTTTGGTCCTCAGTGCAGGTTTTATATCTAAGTCCTCTGAGGTGGCTTGCATGTTATCTGAGCATAGGTACAAGCACCTTGCAGAATCATCCCTTCAGAGCTTCTACAGTTGTTTTTTCTCTGTGTCTGAAAAGTTCTGGGCTGATGATGTGGTCAGAAAGCTTATAATGGGGATTGTATGGTCATGAAAAGAAAAGAAGAGGGGAAGGAGCATTGGAGGGGGGCTTCTGCTCATATGTGAGCAGACGGTGATAAAACCATTCTGAGGAAAGGTGTAATTTTTGAAGGCTTATTGGCACAATTTGTATCTTGAGAAAAAAATGCGACCTTTGTGCAGTATTACTTGAATTATCTGTGAAGTGTTTTGAGGGTGGAAAATACTCTGCACAGACCCTACCAGCTGAAATCCAAAGCTTTAAGTCGTGATTGGCATCCAACTGCTTCCTGAAGGGTTTGGCTTTGTGTTACAGCACAAACCATAGAAAATCGTTGGTTTCTGCTTCTAAGCTACAGCCAGACCCTTGTAGGAACAGCTGATGAGCTTTAGCCTTGAGGTAGGCACAAATCAAACAAATGTTGCAACTCAGTCCAAGTGGTTGACTCCAGCTGTCTGTACTCAGAGGGATCTCTGAACAGCTCTGACCCTAGACTGGTGACAGGCTGCTATTAGAAGTGTCCTTTGGTAAGTCCCAAAGCCGTAGTTCATAGAAACCAAACAAAAATAAGGGCTGTATTTTAACATGTTAGTGGGGAGCACGATGCAGTCATTGCTGTATGTAGCGGTGCAAGCACATTACATGCTGTGTGGTTAGTGTTTAAACTTGTCACTTTTTCTTCTGAACAAGGACTGATGTCACACACACCAACACCTGAGAGCTATTAATAGGAGCGTTTGAGGCAGAAAAAATCCCATACATATACACCGTGTAAGTCTTCTAGAAAGCTTTGCTGTTGGGGAGGTTTGGCTGATAAAAGAAGGCCAAATCGTAACGCTCTTGGCTTTAGACGGGAGCCTCGCAGAGAGGAGGGTGTAACCATCTTCCTTCAGGAAGCTCAAGACACAAAAGCTCCTGCCAAGGAAGCCCCCCCTGCTCAGCGCCCCGGAGCGCGCTGTGCGCCTCGCTGCCGCGGCGGCGGCTCCCGCTGGGCCCTCCCGGCCCGGGTGTCCTCGCACGCCCGGTGCCCGTGGCGGGGGCGGCCCCGGGCGGGCCAAGGGCGCCTCTGCCGGGCTCGGGCGGCGCTGCCGCTCCCCGCCTCCTCCGCCTGGCAGCCGGGCGGGCAGGCACCGGGAGAGGGAGAGCGAGAGGGAAAGGGAGGGCGCGCAGCTCGCCGCCGCCCCGGAGCCGTGGCAGCGCGGCCGGCCTGGGCGGCAGCCGGACCCGGCCCGCCCGCCCGGCAGCGGGAGCGCCTCCGCCACCGCCGCCCGCCTGGGGCCGCCCCCGCCATGGAGCTCTCCCTGCGGCTGCTCCTGGCGTCCTGCCTCCCGCTGGGGGCGGCCGCGGAATTTGACAGAAGGTAGGCGCGGGGAGAGCGGGGGATGCGGCCGGGACCGGCCGGGCGGGCGAAGTCTCCGTTCCTTCAGGGAGAGCGGAGGGAGCCCGGGCTCTCCCCTTGCAGACGCGGGGCGCTGTGGTGGCCCCCGGGCTCCTGCTTGGCATCGGGGCTGGGTCCTGGCGAGGCGGGGCGGCCGGAGCCCTCGGCGGGACGCGTGTGGCGCTCCCGGTGCGGGCAGCGGTGCCGGGCGGGGGCCGCACGTGGAGGCGCGGGGCCGCTCCCGAGTCCCCCGGCACGGAGCCCTCAGCCTCCCGCTCTCCGAGTGCCGCTCCTGGAGCCCCCGGCACGGAGCCCTCAGCCTCCCGCCCTCCGAGTGCCGCTCCCGAGCCCCTCGGCACGGAGCCCTCAGCCTCCCGCCCTCCGAGTGCCGCTCCCGAACCGCTCCCGAGCCCCCCGGCACGGAGCCCTCAGCCTCCCGCCCTCTGAGTGCCGCTCCTGGAGCCCCCGGCACGGAGCTCTCCGAGTGCCGCTCCAGGCTCGGCGCCTCAGCGCGGGCTTAGGTGTAAGAGGAGTTCATTTCTCTGGTGCCGCGTCCCGCAAGAATTAAAAACAAAGCGCATCGCGTGCTGTAGAGATAAAATTAGTTTATTGGCGCCCGGAGGCGCTGCGAACAGACGGCGGCGGGGTCGCGGCTCAAGTCCTGGCACGAAGCTCGGGGCGCGTGTGCCCGCGGGCCGTGTCGCGCCGTGTCCTCCAGGGCTCGTGTGCTGTCAGTGTCGCGACCCTGCGCCGTGCGGGGCAAGCGGCCAGCGCCACCCCCGCCCTTCCCAGGGTTTCTTTTCTTTTTTTCAATAAATAAGGATTTGCTCAAACGCAGCGCTCACGGGATTCCAGCCTGTCGTTAAAAGACATTGCTGATTCGTGTCACTGGTTCATAACTGCGTGAGGCCGTGGTATGTTTTCTTTGGAACTAGGGAAGAGTGCAACTCTCCTTTTATACTTAATTTCTGCTTAAGAGTCCAAGAAGCTTTTGTTTTCATTCTTTTTTCTCCATTAATGTTTCAGTGAGACAGGTTGGCCATATCAGTGAGAAAATTTTGCCATATATTGTGAACTGAAACAATACCTAAACTTTATGATGGCATTTATTCCATACTATAAATTCTGTTTCAGACTTTGGAACTTCTGTTCAGTGCCAGCCTGGGACTGGCAGGAGTGAGCGTACTGCAAAGCATGTCAGCTTTTTCAGGCTTTGCTTAGTTATCCTAATTATCTTTTCCCCTCTTCACCTATTGTCATTTGCAGTTTTTGAAGTAAACAAAGTATTAATGATAGAGATATCTTAGTATTAGCTGAGAGCAGTTACTCTCTCAATAAAAGTAAAAAAATACATATCTCTATGCAGGAGGGTTTTTTGCTGTTCTTTTTCTTTTAGGATGTTTTGGTTGGTTGGTAGATTTTTTTCTTTTACTCTAGGATGATTTTAGCTACTTTCAGAAGGTTTCACCAGACTTTGTTGAACTGTGTTGTTGAACAGGTGGCCCAGACAAATGGTCTCATCTGCAGGACTGTGTCGGTTTGGAAGCAGAATTGACTGCAGCTGGGGCTGGGCCCCAGTGGCTTGGGGACAGTGCCAACGTGAGTATCTCTGCTGCTGGGGCTTCTGGTCACTTGTAGAGAAAGATTGTACACACCTAGTCACATCTTTGATGTGTTCACACCTGACACTGCAGGGCTAGGCTTTTGCACGTGTGAGCCTGACTGACTTGGAAGGATGCTGTCATGTTGAAATTTTAGCAGTGCTAAAAATTGTTGCAGTCAATTAAGGTGAAATTGAGTTAGGGCAGTGAGAATTCGGAAATTTCTTTTTGATTTCTGCTTCATTTTGTGCTCTGATATTACAGCCTGGTGTAACTACACTGTGTCAGATTACAGGCACTGCACGGTGATAATATTTGCATCAAAGAAGAAAACCAAAATTACTGTTATTTCCCTTAGGAAAGTGATGGCAATGTTTCAATTAAGTATTAAGCTCAAGCATTCTTTCAGTAATCCTAAACTAAGGGCATAAATCTGCCTGACAGCATCCTTTTACTGGGTCACATGTGAAGAGAAACATCTCAGAGAGTCTCACATCTACCTAGACTCTTTGATATGACTGCAGGATAAGCAAGTAGATAAGTATCCATCATTGACTACACCTTCAATGAGGATTCTGTGGAGGCAGCTAGTACTGTACAGAAGTTAAAATTGTCAGGAGTGATACAGAGACCCCAGCTTGTTAAAATTACAGCCTTTGATCTGAGGGATGTGTACTCAAGTGTTTAACACACATGAGAGACATCCTGAAGTTTTTGCAGGAATAAGCCTATAAACACTTGGCTTTTTCTTTAATTTTCTTTCATTTATTCATGAGAGAATCTACAGCTTAAGCTGAAAAGTAATGTTAGCTGGACAAACCCCAAATAATAACCAGAAGTTCAGCAATTCTACAGCCTTTTCATAGTTGCAGAATAAAATTGGATAAAAGGTAATTTTAGGAAGTTGCCCATTGCAGACCTCAGTTGAAGGACGGTGCCTGGGATTTGCAGTAGTGAATCAAAACTTTGATTCTTCTGGTTGCCAACACTGGCACCCCTGAGAAAGGAGCAACAAATGAATATTTCTAATGAATAGCAGTTGGCTCAAAATTCTTGGCCTAAGTTTGAAACCATGAGGCTTCCATCCCCCATGATCCTTCCCTATCATCTATTTTAACTATGCATAAATTCATTGTCCTTATTTAAAACCTCCTCTATTTAAAACCCTAATTGAAAACCCAGCTGATTGGCAGTTGTTGTGGGACATTCCACTGGCTAAATAGAAATATGCACGCTCTAAAATGCAATCACTTAACTTAGAGTTTGCAAACTTATTTGCATCCCAAGTGCTCTACAAGAAGTTGGTTGTGATATCCCAGACCACCATTTTTCTCTTTTCTTTGCAAAATAGTAGGATTCTTTGCATATAAGCTATTACAATAGCCTACATTATTTTCTTCAGCTTATGCTTGTGTTTTAATGTGCATTTTTTATAGAGATTGAATGCAACCAAATTGGAGATCAGCCTGTCACAAAAAGACAAAAAATCCCAAACACCACATAAGCAGCTCTTACCTCTATCAATTCAAACAGCCACAGATAACCCAAACATGGTCCACAGTCCAGGACATACCAGATTAAAAACCTTTCTGCAAACATATGACAGGGGAGGGGAAAATTGCTAGAGGGAGAGTTCCACATCTGGAGCATGTCAAATAACCATGCTTAATTCAACTCACCCTCCCCTCTCTGCACATTTATTCCTCACTGCTCCTCTCCACATGCCTGCACCAGAAGTACTCCAGCTATCTGGAGAATATCAGGCTAAAACATCTGATCAGTAAGGTAGCTACTAGATGGGGTTTTTATCCTTTTTTTTTTTTTTACCCAAATAAGTTAAAAATTACATTTCAGGCTTACCCATGTTTTTCAGAGGTGAGAAAATGTACCCGTTTCCTCTATGTTTGCCATTTCCCATTTTACCACAGCCACAATTTCTTTTCCCATACTTGGGTGCAGTTGTGTAACTCATACAAGTCCATAAGAGTAGAGAGGACCCACTCTTGGAAGTCCTCTAACCTAACACGTCTGTGATTTCCATCTAACTGTGCAGCTTCCTTGAGAAATAAGTATTGCCTCCCCACATAAACACTTTTTAGAAAAGCTGTGAAGGTACTTTCTGTCCTTCTTGATACCTGCAATATCATTTTGGGAACACTTGACCTATCATTCCCTAATAATTATGAACCAATAGACAGAGACCCTGCAGAGGCCTTTGAGATCCTACTACGTAAAGGTGAAAAAAATTACAGAACTCTAAAGGAAAAAAACACTGAAACGGAGAAAGACAGAAAAGTGGGCTTCAAGACAATGCTGGAAATAAGGAAAGTTTAGTTTTCAGTACTCTGTATCATGGCACAATGAATTTACTGTTGCATTATTTACTGGAGATCTGTCATTGCCTCTTTATTACTTTTATGTAACACAAGAAATTTTATTTCTTCCCCAGTGTCCAATTATTATATCTCTGGACAATTGCATTTTTTTTCTATCTACCTTAGGATTATAATGCCAGAATTGAAGGAACTGCAGCTACAACAGAGTTGTACTGATACCAGCTCCAAGTCAGTAACCAGCTTCATACATCCAAAAACACGTTCCTTCAAAAGACTTCAAAAGATCCTAATTCTAATGAAACCTTACAAGACTGGATGCAGCAGTTTGTTGATGTACTACTTATTGTCAAAGAAAGTTGCTTTTTTGGATGTTACTCTTGCATGCTGAGCAATGAAATCATGACATTTCCACCAAAGCATCCACCAGAGTGTGCCCTGAGAAACTGAATCCCTCGCACCCCAAGCAGGGCCTGTTCCTTTTTCCCCGTTCAACACATGCTGGCCACAAGAAATGCAACGCTCATGGCTTTAGCACATTTGCCCCCAATCAATGACTACAATGTGATGAAAAGAACGACAGCATCCCACATCAGCCAACTGATGAGTGCAGCCCCCCTTGTGGCATCCTCCTCCTCCCATAATGCAGAAAGAATGACAACAGGATCCTCACCTCTGAGTAAAAATCCATGCAAATTGGACACCTAATAATAACTCCTTGCTGTGCACTAGAGGGAAGAGAAGTAGAAAGAACATGCAGCTATTAATATCACCACACTTCAATGATTACTGATCCATAAAATCTCACATAATGACACAACTGCACTGAGTAGGCATGACAAATTTCCTTTGAAAAATCCTGTTGTCTTTAGCCCTGTTTGTTGCTGTTAATGAGGTTTTGGGATTTTCCTGCCCAGAGGAAAAGACTGTCCTGGTTTCACTAGAGGAAAGGTGTACTCAGTCACTCAGCTCTGGGATTTGAAGTTAAGCAATCCCCATTTTTTGCCATACTCCCCCCACACTTGTCTCTAAGGTTGTGTGCAAAGCTGTATATCTGCCTTGGGCTGCCTTTTTCTCCCAAAATGCAAATGGCATCATTTGATCATCATGCAGCGTGGGAGAGGGAGAGAATTAAGTAGAGTAAGCAGGCATACTTGTATGGCTGAGTCACACACAGAAAAGAAGGCACAAAATTCTGTGCTTGGCAGGGCATGAGCCATACATACTGTGAACGTGCAGTTCCCTCCTCTGCTGCTCCCTGTTCTGCAGGGCCTGAGTCAGCCACAGGTGCATTATTAGCTCCTGTTCCATAGCCAGAGCCATCCATCTGTTGGCAGCTGTTCTGGATGGAATTTCTGCTTCGCTGCTCATAAACTGTAATTTAATTTTTGTTAGTTATATGTGATGTAAGATGTAGAACATGGAGGAGAATTCTTAAGGATTCTCTTGGTATTGATACATTTAATCTTTGAATATTTTCAAGCCAAATCAACTGGAAAGGAGATTTAATCCATCAAATAGACAGCAATTAAGAAACAAGCACCAAGTGATGCCCATGGGACAGAAAAACAAATTCATTGTTGGTAGAACTGCCTTGTTAAGGTTCAGGCCTTGACATGCTTCAAGGAGCAGAAGCTCAGATCCAGGGGAAGGTTAGCAAAGCTCAGGGAGAGGATGCCCACTGAGAGTGGACAAAAAGAATGCAGCGTTGAGGGGCCAAAAAGACATCTGGCAAAACTCCCAAGATAAGGAAGAAACTAAGAAACCCAGCCCTCCTGAAATCAGCTCTGATTGGTACACAGTAATTCCTGCAGGGGCAGATTGCAACCACCAATTCATGGAGCAGCAACTCAAGAAACTCCCCAGGCCAAAAGAAGAGAGACACTCAGCCATGGACTGAGGGGAATAATTACAGTGAGAAGGCTGTTAACCAAAAGAAGGCAGAATACTAACTAAGAAGACAATCAGGCCCCTTGTAACCAATGAATGCTGATTCCATTGTTTGCTAGTCTGTATAAATAATGAGTTTTGATGGTGAGTTTGTCTGATTTGTGAAATACCACTGAGCATCCAGACATGTGCAACAGTCAAATAAACAGACAGTGTCTCTCTCTAGTGTACTATTATTGACTGGCTGCAGCCCAGTAGCAAATCCACTTCTTTTGGACAACATCTTGACCAAGTTTCATGGAGATCAGTTTTTAATGGCATGATCAGTAACAGTCGAAGTGTCAAGAAATCCTTTTGGCTTTTTAACTCTCAGGAACCATGGCCCATAATGACCACTGCAACTCCAGTTGGTTATTGTCCATATGAAAAGAATCAGTCACTAATCAATTAAAACTATAGAAAGAATCACAAAATTAAAGTTCCTTCTGCATAAGTATTCAGCCACCACATTCAATGCACCACATTTACTGCAGGGATTTTCCACTGTGTCTGTTAGAGGCCATCACACACACATTGGATCAGTTTTCTAATACCCTGGCCAGAGGCTTCAGCCTTGTCCTTTGCCTTTTGCTAAAAGCAGTTTCAACCCCTGTTGCTTGGGTTTCTTGGAAAAGAACAGGAAAGATAACTATTACATTTTAGATAAAAGTCCCTTCCCAACTATAAAAAATCAACTCACCTTCATGAAGCTTCCATTGATGCACATGAAAAGGGAGAGAAAAAAGGATACAGTTAGGTTTGGTAAGCCCCCCTAGTGATGCATGCAAACCTCAGCTCAGAGAGCAGTTAAAGCAGAGCAGGTGAGGAAGGGTGGGGTATCACCCTCTAAGTTTTGTTAAGAACATTCAAAGCAATAGCACAGGGAGCTTCTGCCCGGAGAACAAACAAGTGGGTGCTGCTGATTCTGCTCCCACTACTGCAGCAAAATGGAATTGAACAGGGTAGAAACAGAGGCAGCTTAGGAACCACCTGAACACCCTCATCCCTCCTCCCCGTTCCCTAATTCAGATTGGCCTAGAGCTCTTTCTATTCCTCATTCTCCATCAAACTGCAAATTCTGCCATGATACTCATAACACTTCATGTTAGATGAACAGTTTCTGAAGAAAGGAAACCACAACAGAAATTGGGAGTAAACAATTTTGGGGGCCCCAAAACAGAGACCCCAAAACCACAGACCCCAAAAATAGAGACCCCAAAATAAACACCGAAACCCCAAAACTCAGCACGGGGAGCCCAAAAACAGAGACCCCAAAATCAGACACTGGGACTTCCAAAAACACAGAGAACCCCCAAATACAGAGAGACCCCAAAATTAGAGAGAACCCGAAAAACAGAGACCCCAAAAATTAGCACAGGGACCCTAAAAATCAGCACGGGGACCCCAAAATAAACACAGAGACCCCAAAATCAGCACAGGGATGCCCAAAACAGCACCGGGGACCCCAAATGCAGCACAGGGAACCCGAAAAAAAAAGAGAACCCCAAAATCAGAGAGAACCCCAAAAGCAGCACAGGGACCCCAAAATAAACCCTGGGAACCCCAAAACTACAGAGAACCCCCCCAAAAATAGCGAGAACCCCCCCCAAAAATACGGGAAACCCTAAAAACACCCAAAATAATGAAGCCCCCCAAAACGAATCCCAAAAATAGAGGGAACCCCCCAAAAATACGAGAACCCAAAAATAACAGGACCGACCCCCCCCCCCCCAAATATCAGTTTCCCCCCCCAATACTGGGAACCCCCAAAAAGAGCCGAGACCCCCCCCAAAAATTACCGGGACCCCCCAAATATCAGGACCCCCCAAATATTGGGACCCCCCAAAATCCAGGACCCCCCAAAAAGAGCCGGGACCCCCAAATATCGTCCCCCCCCCCGGAATATCGGGACCCCTCCCAAAAAAACACCGGGACCCCCCAAATATTGGGAGTTCCCCAAATACCGGAACCCCCTCAAATATCGGGAACCCCCTTCCCAAAAATAGAGACCCGCCCTCCCAAACACTTGGATCCCCCCAAAAATACCAGGACCCCCCAAATATTGGGAGTCCCCCAAATACCGGAACCCCCCAAAACAGCAAAACACTCGCGATTCCCCAAATACCGAGACCCCCCCCCCCCCCCCAAATATCGACACCCGCCCCAAATACCGGGACTCCCCCCGAAAAATAGCGGGAAACCCCCCAAATATCGGGATCCCCAATCCTGGGACCCCCCCCCCCCCCTCAATATCGAGAATCCCCAAAATCGGAACTCCCCCAAATATCGGGACCCCCCCCCCCAAAAAAAATACCGAGACCCCCCCAAACACCGGGACCCCCCAAAAAGAGCCGGGACCCCCCCCCCTCCCCCCAGTCACTGACCTGATCCCAATCGGTTTTTTGGGGGGGGTCCTGGGCAGTTTTTTGGGGGGGGTCCAGGGGGGGTGTCTGGGCCAAGACCCGTCCGAGCTTGCCCCGGGTGGAACCCCCGCAGGGACCCCCGGGAGAGCGCGCGGAGAAGCATCGGGAATTTGGGGGAGGGGGCTGGGATTGGCGCCTCTGCTGGGCCGGGAGTGGGGGGTGCGGGTGCTTTGTGCCTTTTTAGCCTTGTTCTGCCTTCGTTTTCCGCTGTTTTATCCCCCACTGTGTGCAGTTTTAGGGTTTGTTTTTGCTGCCTTTCCCCCTCCTCTTTCCCCCGCGCGTGTTTGGGGTGCAGCAGCCCCGGGAGGGCTGTGCCGGGCTCGGTTCGGGCTCGGTGCCGGGGCGGGTCCGCACGGCTTCCACCGCCACCTGCTCATTCCCAGTGCGGGGATCTAACCCCTGCAGATATAGATGCCCTACTGCAAAAGTTTCTCTTTCCCTTCCCCGCGGGGCGGCATTCCCCCCTCTCCCCCGTTCTCGGGGCGCTCCCGGTTTCCCCGCGGGGTCCCGGAGCTGCCGCCGCGTCTGCAGCCCGAGTGCTGAGCCAAAACAAAACAGAACAGAACAAAAACAAACGAAACCAAACAAAATGAAACGAAACGAAACGAAACAAAACAAAACAAAAAAAGGGAAAGGGTGATTTTTTAAATTGTTTTACTGGAGGAATTCAAAACTATCTGTGTGCACTCTGGCACAGTTAGAATGGTGTTGGCTTTTAGTATAATAATTAGAAATGTATATACCCAACAATATTTAGAGGCCGATAATGTTTCTGCCCCCTTAATTCGGGGACCCTTTATTCACAAATGTTTTTAATTAAATTCCAGTAAAAGTGCAGTTAATATTTAAGCGTGGACAGAAAAATGCTGTTTACCATAAAACATATGTGTCAACATTTTCATTATTTATACCTTTTTAGTACTTTCAGAATGATTAAAGCTGTACTTTGAAAAATCCTAATAAAGCTATACTTAATAATTGCAATTACCATGATCTATGCTCAAATCCAAATTACATAGAATCACAACATACTTATCACATCCTTTACAATCCCTTCATTAAAAACATCCTGTTCACAGATTTTTCGGAATTTTTAGTGCCTTTTTGTATGAACAGCATTAGGGTTAGTTACGTCTATAACTTGTAAGAGATGTTGGTTTCTCTTCCTGTTAAGTTAAGGTGCAATATTGTAATGTCCAATTGCAATCTATTAAGATTAACTAAGGCTAAGTTCTATTAGGTTAATTCTGTTCTATTTAATTTCTGTTAAGCTTCAGTATCACTAAGTTTAGACAATATTCTGTTCCAGTTTTATTTTGATCATGTAATGTTTGGTATTAATACTGATTAACTGTGTTCTCTTAAGTGTGCTTTTTGTTCTACTGAAGTGATAATTAGGAATAAACCGGGACCTTTTAATTTTGCTGAACAAGGGTCTGTGTTTTGATTCATTTCTATCTCAAAGGCAAGTTCTGCTGCAACACTGTTGATTGCATGGTGTGAATTTACCCCTTTTCTAATAGGCATAATTCATAAGATATTAATGTTGGATTTGCAGCTGAATTTTTCATATGTTTTAGCATCTCTTGGTGTAATTGTCTATGAGACACGTGTCATTTTCAGGATATTTTCTTCTCTAGTTGCATATGCATCTCCTTTATCCAGGCTACCTCTCTGTTGTCTCATGATTGTCAGTATTTTCAGAGTTCCAAGAAATGAAAACCTCTTCCAAACTGATGATCTTGTGGTCCTTGTGAGAGGACAGAGCACAGATGCAATCCCAATCCCTTACTGAAGCACTCCAGCAGTTTGTTGCCATCCAGACATCTCCATCCCAAGGAAAACTTTGGAGTTTTGGATGGGTTTGAGTAATCTTTCACCTCAAGACCTTTACTCCTGACTTGTATTCCTAAGAAACTTGTTACTGAAAAGATATCAGGGATTCTCTTCCAGTTAGAGCCTGGACTCTGGCTCGGGCTCTGCCCGGATGGGAAACTGCCCACAGACCCAAGTGTTTCCTGCATCAAACAATACTCGAGTCATTTGACTTGGCAATTTGACCCCATCAATAGAGATCTGGACCTATTTTTGAAGGGAGCTTGGGAATCATTTTCCAGAGATGATTATCCAATTCTGCACTGATTGGATGTTTATCAGCTGTTGCTGACACTGGAATTACGGTACAATGTTCTAATGCTTGGTAATCATCTAATTTCATGTTATTAATTATGTCTGTTATCATGCCTGGTTTTGATTGATATGTCTGAATTATCCCCCACTGCTGTAAGTTTCTGGTCTCACTAAACACATTGTTTTGTTATTCCCTTCAGTCACTGAGGGTACTTGGAGCACTCGAATGGGGACTGGGGAGTCCCCGCACCTTATAACTACATATTATATTACTGGATTTTTGCAATATTAAAATGAATGCTATCTGTTTAATTTTGGTAAACCTTATTTTAGTTCTGTTATTAACAAAACTTAGAAATAATAGTATGATAAATATATTTCTCTTGGACTACAACATGGTGATTTTAAAAAGCTTTTGTTCATCTGAGTAACTCAGAGAATGGTAAAAAGATGACCAGGAGTTTCTTCACATTCTTGGATTATCCTACCTGGATGAATATAGGGATGACAACAACCAAAACCCCAGGGAAATCATTTATGGAGCCACAATAAAAGCTGATTTACAGGCTGGGGATGATTTTGAATAATACATGAAGGTCAATGAATACTCAACATGCTGATGCATTTAGGGAAGTCTTGTCTGAGTTAGTGTGTGCTCTTGGCTGAACTTCAAGTACCCGGAAATAAGAATCTTTTTCTTTATTGTTTTTGTCTTTGTGTCGGTTTCGCTTGCTGGGAGAGGGGCGGATTTCGCCTGAGGGAAGCGACGTGAGGCCGGGGAGTGGGAGGGGCTGTCCCGCGTCTGGGGGCCTCCCCTGTGAGCTGCGGGGACCAATCGGAGAGCTGACTTAGTGATGGACAGCTCGGGAAACCAATGAAAAGTCATTTCGTTTCTCAATTCACAGTGGATCAAGTAAACTAATCTCTCCTTCGGCCTCAGGCTCCCGGTGTGGTGCCGTGGCCTTTGGCCGGAGCCCCGGCCCCCGGCCCGGCCCCGGCTCAGCGGGGAGCCCCCGGCCCAGCCCCGGGTCGTGCTGGGACAGTTTCAGGGGCTGCCCCCGGGGCGCGCAGGGCTCGGCCATGGGGCGAGTGGGGCGAGCGTGAAACGGACACGCGGACGAGCGAACACGCGGAGAAACAGCCCCGGGGGTTCAGTTGCAACAGCAACAGCGGCAGCAGCAGCGGCAGCAGCAGCGGCGGCAGCGGGAGCAGCGGCAGCAGCGGCAGCAGCGGCAGCAGCGGCAGCAGCAGCGGCAGCAGCGAGTCTACAGATCCTCTGGATCTCTTGTTCCTTCTCTTCCTCGGAGTCGCTTTCCCCGACCCTCTCCCTCTCTTACCTTCTCCCCTCTTCCCGTTCCGGGCCATGTTCCGAGCCCGCCCCCGGCCCCGGGCGGGGCTGCCCCTGCCCCGTCGCCGTCCCCGGCCCCGCCCATCCTCCCCCGGTGTCGCCTCCGCCCGGCTCTCGCTGTCCTGGCTGTGGCGCTGTTGGCTGGGCATCACTTCTCTTTGGCACCGCTTGTCCCAGCCCCATCCCCAGTCCCATCCCCAGCCCCATCCCCAGTCCCATCCCCAGTCCCAGCCCTGGCCCCAGCCCCGACCCCGGCTCCTCCCGGGGCCCGCGGAGGGCACACACGGCACGGCCGCTCCCGCCGCCCCCGCTGCGGCTCCTTCAGCCCGAGCTCCGCCGGGGCCCGGGACGGGTGGGAATGCCCGGCCCAGGACGCTCGGGGGGCGCTCGGGGGCCGTGTCTGGCCCCGGGCCGAGAGCTGACAGCCGCGTGTTGCCCGCAGGGGAGTCGCAGGAGGCGTTGCAGGAGCGGTACCGGATGGGTTCCCTGCTGGACAGCGGCGGCTTTGGCAGCATCTTCCCGGTCACCCGGCTTGCGGACGGCACCACGGTGAGTGGCAAAGGCGGTAGAGGAGGGAGAAAGAGGGAGGAGGAAGAGGAGGAAGAAGAAGACGAGGAAGGGGAGATTGGAGCGCGGCGTGCCAGGCGGCGAGCTCAGCCTGCTGCTGCCCCTTGGCTCGCAGGTGGCCGTCAAGTGCATCCCGCACTGGGGCGATCTGGTGAGTGAGCGGGGCCAGAGGCTCCCATGGACAGCACTCCAAATCTTCCCTGTGCCCCCTCCAGGTGCCACACAGGGTGAGGGAAATTCATCAGAGACTCGTGTCCTGTGGAACTGTGGATGTCAGGCTGCAAAATGACCTCCTGAGGCTGGCTGAAGAACACCCAGCTAATGTGGTGATGAGCCTCCTGCGCTGTGCCCCATTGTGTGACATGTATGCGGCACAGGTGCCCTGAGAGCTCAGGCTTCACTGGCCTGTAGGGCCATGGCCCTGCACAGCCTGTCCAGTGGGGTCTGCCAGACACTCAGAGAGCTCTGGGCCCCTTGAGCCACCCTGTTTGCTGATCCTTCTGCCATGCTCCCTCCCTGCCCCTCAGGGCACAGGGGCTTTGTCACCTGGCCCCACTCAGCTGCATGGGGCTTGGTACTGATGCACAGCTCTGGTCCCACAGAGCTGCAGCCTTGATGTGGAAAACCATCGGCTCATCGGGATCAGCAGTGCAGAAGGTGCTTCCAGAGCTGCTCTTTGTGATGGAAGACAGGCCAGTATACAGCATGTTCTTCATCAAAGAGGACAACGAGGCCATCTTTGCACTGGCAGTGAGTTTCTGACACTGGCCTTTGCTTGCCCTCCAGGTCCCCTCTCCAGCAGCTCTCCATGCTCTGCCCAGTGCCCTGCAGCTCCCAGCCTCGGGCACTGGGCTGAAGGCTGGGCTAGGGACAGGCTCAGGGGCAGCAGGCCGGGTGCTCCCCCTGCGTCTCCCCTGGGGCCCTGCCACACGGACACCTCGGCACTGAGCACTGCCTCGGGCTGCTCTGTCTTTTGCAGGCAATTCTGGTGCTCTGGGTGACTGTCCACATGCCCGAGTGGCACCACACAATGGCCGCATATTCTGCCCGTGTCTTCGTGGCTCTGCTATTCCAAATTTTCAGCACCACAGAGCAGATGCCACAGGAGGTTGAGAACTTCTGGACAGCGTGCCGGGAGGAACACCGCCTTCCCATCAAGCCCAACAGGTCCCAGTCACCCTGTCCTTCCCATGCCCTTGTGGCCAGGGTCACTGCTCCCAGCGTGACCTGGCCTTTGCTCTGGCCACAGGTTTGCAGTGCAGACCATGAAGGCTCTGCTCTGCCTACTGGGCTGTGATAAGAAGCTGGTGGCTCTGGAGCGCAGGCGGGTCTGGGACACCCTGCTCTGTGCTGAGACCCAGCACTATGCAGTGGGGCTGCTGGCCAGGTGAGTCCCCCTTCTCCCCGCTGGTAGCATTGGTGCCCTGTGCCTGGAGTGCCCCACACGCTCCCCGTGGTCGTGGCCAGAGGGCCTTGGCACCGAGGGAGGACCGAGCAGCCTGGAAAAGGCTGAGAGAGGAGGGCTCCCAGGAGCAGCCGCCTCCCAAAGGGCCCACGTCCCCTGGCAGGGTGCTGGGCAAAGGTCCCACACCTCTGCGAGTCAGTCCTGGGAGAGGTTTGCCCACCCGGCTCAGGGCTTTGGTGCCTTTCTCCCCCTGCCAGGGAGATGCGCCGAGGCTCGAGCCCCTTGTGTTACGGCATCGCCAGGCACCTGCTCAGCCTGCTCATCGGGGGGCAGCCGCGCTGGGATCTGCCGGCCCTGGCATTCTTTGTGGAGGTGAGCCTGAGGGCCAGCGCTGCCTGGCTGAGCTGCCTCCCAGCTCTCTGGCTCTGGGAGTTGCAGCCGCCTGGCACGGTGCGCGCCCGGTGCTGCCGCCTGGGCCCGGCCCTGGGCAGTTCTGCACTCCCAGCGGCCGGGTCCCTGTCACTGTCCTGTGCCTTTCAGGTCCTGCAGTGCCTGGACTTGAGCCAACACGGGCACAGTGCCCTGTTGGTCATGTCCAGGCACCTGCCGAGCGAGAGCAGGGACAGGCTGCGCCTGGAGCTCAGAGGCCTCGTGGTGCTCAGCAAGGAGCCCTCGCTGGTGAGAAGGGGGCAGTGGCTGAAGCCGTGCTGGCAGCGGGGGGCTGGGCAACACAGCCCCTTGGGCTTGCCTGGGATTCGGCAGCTGAGGCAGCTGCTCCCAGCTCTCTGCCTCCCGCTTCAGCTGCCCCAGTGCCTCGGCACAGGCCTCTGGCCTCTGGGCCCTGAGGCAGCTGCGTGGGGTTGCAGGGCCAGGGCCCTGTTGGTGCTGCAGCCCTCCAGGGCTCCACAGCACAGCCTTGTGTTGCACACAGAGCGGAGGAATACGTGGCGTCTACCACCACCTGGTGGAGCAGCTGGGTGATCCGGATGGAGAGATGGTGTGGATGACCCTCTCTGTGCTTGCCTATATGTTCCGGGAAAAAGACCTTAAGATACCCAACGCCACTGCCCAGAAGCTGGCTGAGCCACTCCTCCCACACTTTGAGAATGTAAGGTTCTGTGGACTGCCAGGAAACTTTGTGCCCTGGGCAGTTTTGGGCCTTTGCCCCACTGGGACTGGACTAGTTGGTGCTGAGCTCTTCTCCTTTCCTCCAGGACAACAGCCAAGTGCAGCTGCTCTCCATCCAGGTCTTCTGCAAGGTGATGGAGCTGGTAGTGGAAGAGGGGAAAAAGGCTCTCACCAGAACTGTGAGCCAGAGCCTGATTCCCCTCTTCTTGCACTGCCATAACGAGAACCGGTGCGTGGCAAAGGTGAGGCTTTCTGTCATGCTGCTGCATCCCCGGCAGGGGCTTGGCTGCCTCTTCCCCTGGTGCCTCGTGGGCTCCAGCCTTGCCCTGGCCTTGGCACAGGGACGTGGGTCCCATGCCCTGGGCTCTGGTGCCACCTCCAGCTCTCTACTGCTCTCCAAGCCTCTGGAAAAACCCTGATTAGTGCAGCATGCTTCCTGGGGAGGAAAGATCTGGAGGAGGTGCTGAGCCAGCCATGGCGCATGAAGGTCGCCAAGTGCCTGGTAAGGCCAGCCTGGAAGCCCCAGCCACAGGCTGGAGAAGTCCCCTGCCCCCGGAGCTCAGCGTGCGGGGCCGGCAGCTGTGGCCCTGCCCAGCGCCGCAGCCAGGGCAGCCGCAGCCTGCGCCCTACACAGGGGCTGCTCCCTTCGCTGGGCCGCGTGGGCTCTCGGCCGGGCTCCTCCGGCCCCGAGCCGGGTGCCCACGGAGTCCCGGCCCGGCCGGGCCTCAGGGCTGTGCGGGCCGGGGAGGCTGGGGCTGGGTGCAGGGAGCGCCCGGCCGAGGGGCAGAGCCCGCGCCGAGCTTTCCCTCCTGGCGCTCTCCGCAGCTGCTACAGGACGAGAGCCGAGCGGCCGAGCACCTGCGCTGGGCCCTGCCGTGCCTGCAGAGCCCGCAGCCGCGCCTGCGACAGGCGGCCCTCAGGCTCATCGGTGAGCCGCCAGCCCGCCGTCCCTCCCCGCCTCCGGCCCGGCTGCTGCCCCGGCAGCGGGAGCCGGGCCCGGCGCGGTGCAGCCCCGCCTGCCCTCGTCGCTGCCGCCGCCCTCCCGCAGCCGTGCCCTGGGGCGGCACCATGCGCCAGGGGCCCGGGCTGAGCCCTGCCCGGGGGACGAGGCCGTGTGGTCGCAGGGCCGGCAGCGCCCCTGGGGGGCAGCTGTGCCGCTGGGGCCAACACGGGCTCTGTGTTTCCAGGGCTCGCCGGAACGCTCCTGAGAGGGCACGAGGAGGAGCTGCAGGTCCTCAGCGAGGGTGAGTGAGGGCAGCCGCCCTCGTGGCAGCGGGGCCGCCGGGGACAGCTGCAAATGCCGGGCACGGAGCTACAATCGCTGCCCGGCTGCGGAGGGCTCTGCGGCCTGTGCGGACGAGGGGCGGTGCGGGCCAAGCACGGAGAGCTCTCAGGGACACGGGGGATTTGTGGCCAGCACCTTCTGTCCCGTGCCCTGGTCTCCTGCTCCTTCGTGGCCATGGCAGGAAGGTTTCCTTGGATTCCCACAGTCCAGCCTCTGACTGTGGTTCTGCTTCTCTCTCTCGCAGCCCTTCAAGCCCTGAAGGAGGACAAGAGCCCCTGCTTTATGTGGCAGGTTATCCAGCTGCAATTCAACAGAAGATCTGCTGAACTTCGTCTGCTGGATGAGAAGAACCACTGTCCTTCAGCGACCTGCCCATTGAAGATGGGACCAGCTGCAGAGCAGACGGGACCAGCTGCAGCTCCAGGCACAGCTCTCGCTGCTCACAGCTGAGCCTGTTGCAAGCTCCAGGAGCTCCTGCCGTCTCCCTCCCTGTTGGCAGCTCCCTCCCTCCATTCCTCAGACCCTGCCCATCCCCTGTTTTGCCTTCCAGCTCACCCCTTCGCTTTGCCTTCCCTTCATAAAGTTTTTTTTTTTTCACTTTACCCACATCTCTGTGGAGCCTGAGCGGCACCAAACATGAGCCCTGGGACACACAGGGCCCTGCTGCCGTTCTCTGTGCACGGACAGAGAGGAACAAGGGCAGCTCAGGTCATGCACGTCCCTTGCACAACACTGTGGGGTTAAAAGCCGTGCTGAGCACGCTGAAGGGGACAAGGAGCCTGGGTTTTAGAAGAGCCAGCTTGAGTATGCTCTGAGCCCCGCCTTGAGGGATTCCCTGGCTAGCATCCATATAGGACAAAGGAGCTTGCAATGCTGGAATGTTCACAAAGAGCTTCCTGAAAGCACAGCAGTGCTCCATCCCCACACAGGGATGGGAAGAGGGCAGAACTGGAGGCCATCGTGGCCTAACAGTGAGCTCTGGGTGTGCTAAAAGCAAATGAAGCAGCAGCAGCAGCAGCAGTGGCGCAGTGGCCGAGACTCAGAGCGCGACCGTGCCAGTGGACGGAGCGCTGCCAGGCAGTGCCTGCACGCTGGGTGAGGGTCTGGGGGCTCTGGTCTCCCCACAAGTGAGGAATGGCAGCCCCTGCCTCAGACCCAGTCAGAAACCCAAGTGAGACCAGAGGCAGGGCACTGTCACAACAGCCAGCGCTGCACTCACTTTGCCACTAGGGCCCCATGCCTAGAGTGGGTTACACTCGGGGAACAGGAGGCCTTAGACGTGGCTCCAGCCATTGCTCCATGGCCTTTTGGCTCTCAGATTGCATTTGAGGGGGACAAGGAGGAGGGGAAGGTCTTTTGCATAGGATAAAAAGGATTCTTTACTCTGGGGAATCTGTGGGGCAAAAGACAAAAATGGTGAAGCTGCAACAACATAAATATGGGGGAGGTTCAAGGGGAAGGTACAAACTGAAGAAATGCTGAGGAGGGATAAAGGGTAGGGGCTCACAAAGGCATTGTCCAGTGAGGGAGGTAGGGGGAAAACTGGGTCACCATGGACTGATGAGACGTCCAGTTTTAGGGGATTTCCAAAGGGGAATTGCAAGCAGGGGGTTGGCACAAAACAGCATTGACAGGTAATTCAGGACAGATGGACAAGGAGGGTGGGAGGGTATAATTTTGGACTAAACCATTAACTTGGGCAATAACAGAACACACCATTAACCAGAAGCACACTGCAACGTGTCTGTGCAAGCGGAGGATCCGCATGCTCGGCTGGGAGGGAAGAACCTTTCTTGGAGATGTTTCTACCTCACTGTTGCCAAAATCTTGGTCTTTACCCCAGTTAATAAGCATTTGCCTGTGGAAGACACCCTTGGGGAACAGGAAATCTAAATAATGGAATAGCTGAGGTTGGATTTAGTTTATTAATCTAAACTTTTTCTGTTGTGAGACAGGATTAGCAAGAAGGCAAAAACAAGGTTTAACTTTAAATGGTAAAAAGAGAAATTCTATCACTAAAAAGTATAAGAAAAAATAATTTAAATAAATTAGATAAAGCTTGAGAATACTTGTTTTCCTCCACACGCTTTTTTTTTAATACTGAAAACATCCAAAAACCAATTCAGTTTGTTTACCATCTTTAAAATAGTTTTTTACTAATTTACTAGAAAGAGACTTTTTTTTTCAGTCTATGAAGATTTCTTCACAAGAAATAGTTTTCCTGTGGTTTTGTTGTTCCCAGGAGAATGGAAATCTGATTACTATGTCAAAATCCTTTTTTTAGACTAACAGTTAATCTCATAACTTTTTTTGGTGAACTATATTAATTTATTAGGCACACTTTAAGGTTATATTTTTAAACAAAAGTTTACTTTTTTTTTGAGAGCATAAGTTTTTTTCTTTTTCTTTTTTTTGGGGAAACCAAAAGGGAATATTTTATTATTTAAACTTAGCAGGTAACAGCAATTTTTACATTTGTTTACTTTAATATTAATGCTTTTGTTTATATTTACAGTTAGAACAGTCATATTCAATTCATAACATTTTGATATGTTATAGGGAAACAAGAGTTTTTTCTCCATAGTTTAAAAAAAGAGAATTTTTTTTTCATTACTTTTCTTCTTCCTCTATTTGGGATTTGACTTTTCTTTTTGTTTGATTAAGGTGTTTTAATCTTGTTTCTGTGTATATTAGCTGGTGCCAGATCAGCCAGGACCTGTAGCTGAAACCCTTCCCACATTCCAAGCACTTGTGGGGCTTCTCCCCTCCATGAGGCTTCTCCACCAGCTCTGAGCTCTGCCTGCATCTCTGGCTGCCTTCCCGGCTCAGGGAGGGTTTTTCTCCTCGCAGCTCCCTGGGTTGGGTTTGCAGCTCCTCCTTCTGAGGGATTTCTGGGGCTTTTCCTCCTGCTCCATCCACTCATGCCTTGGTAACGAAAAATCATTTTTGGGAAAACAACAAGAAGAAAGCGTCTTGGATGGGGGGTTCCTCCTTGCCCAAGTTCATCTCAGGAAGACAGTGGGACTCTTGTGTTTGTAAGAACCTCCCAAACACCAAGATTCAGCCCAAAAATCCTCCAAAAATCAAGACACAGATCAAAATATCTCCAAACAGCCAAATTCAACCAAAATCCCATGCAAAATATAAAGACTCTGGCTTCATAAAAACCCAAAGCATTTACACTAAGACCAATAAAGCACAAAAACACCGAGATTCACCCATGTGAAAATCATGGATCCCTCTCTCCTGTTACCTGCTGCATGTGGGGGGACAAGGTTTCTGGGGCTAGGGAATGGCTGCACATACAGGGAGAGGTGGAACTTTCTGCTGCTTTCTGTTTCTGCTCCTCCTCAGCCTGTGTTCCCACTTTTCCTCAATCCTCTTTCTCTTACTATTCCTTCTTCTCCTGCACAACCCCACCTCCTCCCACATGCATCGTTTGATCATTCTGTTCTTCAGCCCTGCTTCTCCTCCCTTCTCCTGCTGCCCCCAGGCCCAGCACTCACTGCTGCTCCCTCTTCCCCCCAGACCCACAGCATCCCAGCGCAGGGCAGGGATGGAGCTGGGGCAGCTCGGGCTGGGGCAGCGCTGGGCTCTCGGCCGCTCCCGCCCACACTCGGTCCCCACTGCAGCCGCTCCCGCCCCGACAGTGCAGGGGGGCCTGGCCTTGGCACTGCCCCCTCCAACCAACCCAAATTCCCCTTGTGGGGGGCGCTGGGGCCCGGGGGGGGGGGGGGGCGCAGGTGGGGTCCAGGTGGGGAACGCTTGGAGCTGCGGCTCCCAGCACAAAGGATGATGATCCCAAAACACCTCTGAAGGGTCCCTTGGGAGCAGGGAGGTTGTGCTGGCAGCAGCAGGAGCGGGCGCAGAGGGGCGGCACCGGGAGCTGCGGGGCTGGGCCGGGGCTGTGGGGCAGCCGAGGCTCAGCGCCGGGCACTGCCTGAGCCCAGCACACCCCGGGCAGGGTCGGCAGTGGCCCCCAGCCCCCAGGAGGCTGCGGGACCCCCAGGAGGCTGCGGGACCCCCAGGAGGCTGCAGGAACCCCAGGAGGCTGCAGGAGCCCCAGGAGGCTGCAGGACTCCCAGAAGGCTGCAGGAACCCCAGGACGCTGCGGGACCCCCAGGAGGCTGTGGGACCCCCAGGAGGCTGCGGGAACCCCAGGAGGCTGCAGGAACCCCAGGAGGCTGCAGGAACCCCAGGAGGCTGCGGGACCCCCAGGAGGCTGCGGGACGCCCCGGCCGCTGCCCGGCCCCGCGGATCTGCCGGCCCTGCCCGCCGGGGGAGCCGCGTTTGGACACTGCGGCAGGACAGGGACCGGCCCTGGGACACGGGCTGGGGAGGGCAGGGGAGCACAAGGACCGGGAGGAAGGAACAGCTGGGACATGCGAATTCGACGTGGAAGGATCGAAATTATATTTTAAGCATTATGTTTGGGTAAATTGCAGAAACAAATGATTTTGCAGAAAGCTCAGCAGCTGACAGAGGATGAGCACCCCCAGGCACTGAGGGGGCTGGAGGAGGGGCAGAAGATGCCCCTGGAGCAGTTGGTCAGAAAGGCACAGCAGGTGAATGCAAGAAGGGATGGGGAAAAGGTCAAGGTGAAGGCAAAGGCCATGGCAGAGTTTCTACAGCCCCTGAGGGATGAACCCCAGGGCCCAAGGGGGCCACTGCAGAGGACAGGTTTGAACTGCAGGAATTTTTATTTGCTCCTAGTTGTGATGGTAATTTACAGGGAAGGCATTTAATGCATAATTTGGGAATGCAAATTAATTTTGTAAAATGTGATATAGGGGCTAGTTCTGATGTGCCTTTGTGTCAAATATCTGGCAAGGCATATACTGAACAGCTCCTGGAAAATGTGGAAAACGAGATATGGAGCCTCTCCAAAGTACTTTGATGCAAGCAGGACAAGTGGTATCTAAAAGCAATATCCTATTCCAAGGGAGGGAAGGAAGGGCTCACAGCCTTTTATTAAGTGTCTCCTAAAGGCAGAGGTTTTGGAGCCAGGGATCTCTCCCTATAATGCTCCTATGGTGCCAGTCAAGAAATCAGATGGAATTGATAGAATGGTGCAGGACCTAAAAACAATAAATGAGATTATTAAACCCAGGCACGCCACAGTCTCAGATCCTTACACCATCTTGAACCAGGTTCCCTCCTCACACTGGCACCATTCAGTACTTGATGTAAAACTGCTTTCTGGTGATGACCACTCACACAGGATAGTAAACTGTACTTTGCCATTGAGTGGGAACAAGAGAAAATGGTAAAGAAGGAAAAATGGTAAAGACATGGATGGTCCTTCAGCAGGGACACATGGAAGCACCAGCCTTATTTGGGCAAGCCTTGCAGAAAATGCCACAAGAATTTACCCCTCCCCAGGGACTGGGTTAATGCAGGATGTGGATGACTTGCTCCAATCAGGAGGACAAGAAGCGGTAGAATAAGACTCTGTGAAATGGCTGAATGTTCAGGCTAAAAAGTATCTTCGACTATTTGGAAAAAAAGTGCAAATGGTAGGGAAAAATGTTAAATATTAGGGACATATTTTGTCTGGATTTTGTGGTGTATTGACCCAGAGGAGGACCAGGAAATCTCAGAAGTAACATTATCCAGCACTAAAATGGAGCTGGGACAATTCTGAGGATTAACAGGCAATAGCTTGAACTGGATTGAGGACTCTCTGTTTTAGCCAGAACACTGCATGACTTATTAAACCCACATAGACTCAACGTTGTGCTATAGACACAGCAAAACTTCAGAAAATGAAATAAAACCAAAACGTTTGATTCTCTAGTCATGGCTTTTCCAGACTCAGAAAAGAAATTTGAAGTGTTTGTGGATATTAAACAGTGCCATGAGAAAGGAATCCTTGTGCTAAAACATTTAATTCACTGTTCAGAGTGGCCTCACTGCCCGCAGAATTATGTAGCCACAGCTTTAATGGGACCTGAGGCCCAAAAAATGAAGGCAGGAGGATCTGCTGTTGCCCAAGTCTGGAACCAAGTTAAAGCTTTCATAATCAAAAGAGACTCAACATGGATGAGCAGTGCTCAGTTATTACAGAATGAAACTTGTTCAGTGGCACAGGAGGATTTAGAATTGAGGACAGGGGAAGGGTTTAACCAGCCTCCTGTTTGAACAGCCTGCACAGGGGCTGGGAACAAACCCATGGCTGCATTCAAGTGACAGAGCTCCAGAGCCAGGACAGGAGAGATTGATGAGACATTCCCTGGCCTGAGGGACAAAATGTGTTAATGGATGGGTCTGCAAGGGCAGGAGAAGGGAAAAGAGTTGCAAGACAGGCTCTGATTAAGCAAAGGGAATCAGACCAAACACAGGTTTCTGCCCATATGGTCAGTTCAACCAGCTGTGTGTGTACTTGGAAGAGCCTGGCACTGAAATGCCCTGAGCAGGAAGGATCAAATATCTGCTGGTGACAGCATGGCAGCTAACAGGGTGGCAAAAGCAATTCTTACTTCTTCAGCAATCACTGATCACTTATTAAGGTATTTCTAAAACAAGTAACTCCAAGATAAGGGATTGTGGAAGAAACAGACTCAGACGGGGAACTAATTTTACAGCAAAGATCCTTCAGTGGGTGATGTCTGCTTTAGGAATACAATGGGACCAACACAAGCCCTGGCACCCTCAGAGCTCAGGTCAGATAGAAAGAATGAATGTGGAAATAAACTCATTCAGAAGGTGGTGATAGAAACCAAGATGCCATGGGTATGGCTTTTGACATTGGCAAGAATAAGAGCCAGACCCAGGGCAGATATTCAATTATCACCCTTGGAATTGCTGTTTGGAATTCCTTACCCTGCAAATTCTCCACCTAGCGGGGGGTGGAGATAAGGGATGTATATTTCAAACAGTCTGTGGTCACAATCCTGGCTCATGTGAAATCTCTCCCACAGGAAGCTGGGCTGGCACAGAGCCTGCCTTCGCACTTTGCTGTTACCAACATCCAACCAGGACATCAGGTCCTGCCTGAGGAGTGCACAGAAGCTCCACTGGTGGCCAAGTGCCATGGCCCATCCCAAGTGTCCCTGAGCACAGGAACAGCCCCAGCACAGCTCAGCACGGGGGGACCCCTCACCCTGGGCTGAGGGGCTCTCCAGCCCTGCAGATTTGCACTTCCTGCCTGCAGCACCAGCATGGGAATGATGCCTTAAGATCCAAGTTTTCTGTTCTGCTTGGGTGTGCTTTCCGTTATGCTTTAGGGTGATAAAGGCGAAATAGTCCGATACCAGCTATGGACTCAAGGACAGTTTCTTCAGACTCCAGGCCAAAAGTATAAACAATGTGAGAAGAGGAGGGCAGGCCAGCCAGGAGAAGAGGAGGAGGACACCTTACAATTTGAGACTATTAATTGGATGGTGGACTGCTGTATGTAAATGGGCTGAAGTCTATAAAAAGGTGAAATCATGTGACCAAGCCCTCTGATACTTCCATCTTGGAGCCACTCAGGCAGGGCAGGGGCCACGCTGTGGCACTGTGCTGCCAGGGTGTGGCCTTTGCAGGGCTTTCAGTAAATACCCATTTTATTTCCCCTAACTCTGTGAGATCTCTGTTCCAGCTCCTAAAGGCAACAGTTTTTGGCGAGCCAGCCAGGAGAGGAGGCATCTGGAAAATCCCTGGATTGAGGCTGACAGTTCTGGAAAGGCCCAACGCAGGTCCAGAGATATCACAGCCAAGAACCCTGGGAACAGAGACATGTGAGTGACGGAATAAAAGGGTATTCTGTTTGTTTAGCATCTGGGTTAGGTGCTAAGAGGATTTGTAATTTGTAATTTTGGAAAGTGTGAATTTGTTTTGGAGAACCTCAGCACAACACTTGTGCTCTTTATCTGTGTGAAGGACCACCTTCATAAAGAGCAGGTTTGAATTGCAGAGCTCTTGGCTTGAAGCCAAAGGGTGCTGCAGTTCATTAGTGTCTGTGCTGTGGCTCAGAGGGTCGTGGGTTTGAATGCCAACTGTTTGTGCTTTGCTGTATATTTTAGGGTATCAGAATGGGGTGCACATCCTCTTCTGAATGTGATAGCGGAAGCATTCCAAGAGATAGTCCTTTGGGATTAATACTGAAAAACTGGGCAAATCTAGTTGAGGAGGAGTCTATGCTCTCAAACCTAGACTGATTAGACTCTCTGAAAAAATGTGGCCAGCATATGAATTAGATAATAGAGAAACATGGCCTAGGTTTGGAAGTTTAGATCCGAAATTAGTATTAAGTTTAATATCTCGAATACGTGGAGATAGATTTTTTGAAGAATTAGGATATGCCTGGCTCTTTCTGGTATTATCAAGCAAGCAGGACCGAGATAAGGAGAAGGAGCATATATTAGTCTTAAAGGGTAAAAAGAAGGAGCCAACTTTCAGTACTTTATATAAAAAAACAGAGGAATCAGAGCTGGAGCTGGTGGCACCTAAGTCTGTGTGATCTCTGTTCTAGCTCCTAAAGGAAACAGTTCCTCCCACCCAAGTCCATCCCTAGAAGTCCCCGGGCAGCTGGTGTCCATCAAAACCTCCCAAACACCAACATTCAGCCCTGAAAATGCCTCCCAAGAGTTCCTGAGAATGGTCCCTCCCCTTTGTGTTCGGGCATTCCCCCCGTCCCAGCTGCTGGGGGTCACACTTCTATTGGGGGTCCCCCATCTACCCGGTGCCCACCCTCCCCAGGCTGCTGGGAGTCCCAGGAATCTGAAAAGCTCTCCCCTCTTCCCTCTCCCCATTTAGGGATGTTGGTGGATTTTGGGGTCCCGGGGTCCCTTCTCCCCTTATTCTCTGCTTTGGGGTGCAGGGGTCATGGAGTCCCCCCTGCCCATCGCCAGGCTGTTGAGGGTCCCGCCAATGGCAGTGCTCCCCCCTCTCTGGGCTCCCCATTTTGGAGTCCTGGGGGACACAGGGCTCTGCTCATCCAGGCTGCCTCTGCTGGCAGCCGCCACCGGGACCCCCAGTGTCCCCCCAAGGGGCATTTTCTGCTCAGCTTTGCAGTTCTGCATTCTCCAAACTTCCCTTCAAAAAAACCCAACCCAGGGACCCGCTGGGATATCTGGGCCGAGCTCCCCCTCCCCAGTCACCTGCGGGGGTGATGGTCCCATGGATGGGGGAGCTGTGAATTCAGGGAGTGCTCGACCTCATTCCTCCTTCCTCTATTATTGATCCTCCTTGTCTTTCCTTTTCCATCCCTCCTCCTCCTTCCTGACACCCCTCGTCCCTCCCCTACTTCCATCCCTTCTCGCTCTCCTCCTTCATCCCTCCTCTCCCATCCCTCCTCCTCCTCCCCAGCAGCAGTGACACCCTCGGTGCCCCGTTCCCGAGCCCTCGCAGCCCGCGGGAGGAGCGGGGATGGAGCCGGGACAGGTCGGGATGGGCAGCGCGGGGCTCTCGGCTGCTCCCACCCGCTGGGGCCGGGGGGAACCCGGCCGGGGAAAGGGAGAGGGAAACTGGGAAGCTGCAGATCCAAACTGGGGCTTGCTGGAAATCCTGGTGGGCGAGTTCCAGCCCTTGGGGCGTCTCTCAGGAGATCCGGGAACACAGAGAGGGGTGGGGGATCCCAGGAGTGGCATCACTGGGAGGGACTGGGCTGTACTGGGGGAACTGGAACCTTTCTGGGGACACAGGAAATAACTGGGAGCATGTTCAGGGCAACTGGGATATACTGGGAGTGCCTGTGACCTTACTGGTGTAATATATAATATAATGTAATTCGTGTAAAGTTGAGTTAATGTAGAAAAAGCAATTTCTGTATGAGTAAAGTAATAAAAACCAAAAGCTGCAAAGGGAGGAACAGGGATTGCTTAATCCCAACACTGTAACTGCCAGTAAAAGCTGAAGAGCTCGAGTTAGCAAGACAATAGACGTAGCTGTGGTGGAGATGGTTCTGTCCAGGGAACACCCAAAAGATAAGAGCCCGATAAGCACCCACAATTAAGGTAATCAGAGCCATCAAGAAAAATACATCTGAATGCCCGTTTCCAGCAAACCAAAATCTTCAAGTTACATCTCAATTCCACCTTCCTGTAAACATGAACTTGCCTTCATCACAATTCATCATCTCCCAGGATATGGTTTTATCCAGCTCAAGGCGGTGAAAGAAAACTACATGAATATGCTGAACGACAAGAGAAGACAAAGACCTGCGCTCCGGGCAAGGAAAAACTGTATATGAGTGTACAATAGAAGGGGAGAAAAGGTGAAAAACATGAGGGGACAGAGAACCATAAGAGAAAAAGTGGTGGGAAATAGCGGGGAGAAAATGGTTGCAGAAGAAAAGCTGCAAAACATCAGAAATGGTGGTAAAAATGACTGGGACTATGCAAGGGACAAACGAGGGACACTGGGATCACACTGGGAGGAACTGGGAGGAAATGGAACCATGCACAGAAATACTGGGATCATACTGGCAACAGCTGGAACTGCTGTGAGAGTGATTGGGAAAGCCTGTGAGCAACTGGGATCAGTCTGGAATCAGCTGGGGACAACTGGGGGTGACTGGGGACATGCTGGTGGCAACTGGGATACACTGGGAGTGACTGAAACCACATTGAAGGGATATGGGAACAACTGGAACCACAAGGGATGATAATGGGAGCAGCTGTGTCCATGTCAGAGTCATACTGGGATCCTACTGGAACTAGCTGGAACCAGGCTGGGGACAACCGGGAGATAGTGAGACAATGCTGAGAGAGACTGGGGCTATTCTAGGGATCATCCTGATAGGAACTGGGAACAACTGGAACTATTCTGCCAGCAACTGGGATCATCCTGGGATCACTGTGAGAGCAGCTGGGTCCATGCTGGGTGAGACTGGGATCACACTGAGGGTGACTGGACTCATACTGGGATGGACTGGGAGTGGCTGTGAACAACTGGAATCATGTGGAAAGCAACTGGGAAGAAGGGAAAGTGACTGGCAGCATGCTGGGGGTGACTGGAATGTACTGGGAGAGACAGGGAGTTACAGGAATTATACTAGAGGCTACTGGGGTCATGCTGGCATTGACAGGGAGCAACTGGGATCACACTGGGGCCCACTGGCCTGATACTGGGAGAGACTGGGACTATACTGGGGGCAACTGAGAGAACTGGGAATGGACTGGATGAAAATGGGAGGAACTGGAGAGCAACTGGGTGCATCCTTGGGGAAAGCTACATCATATAGGGAATGAATGGGAGTGATTTGGATCAGCTTTGGAGTTCTGCATTCTCCTCCTCACCCAAAAAAATGCTGAGAAGCACTGGGAGTATTGTAGGGGCAACTGGGATAAACTGGGGGCAAGTGAACCACGCTGAGTTAACTGGGAAGTGCTTGGGAATGACTACGAGATTGTCCAAGACAACTGGTATATACTGGGAGTGTCTGAGGTGGTGACTGGGACATAACTGAGAGTGACTGGGAATGTGCTGGGGGGAAACTGGGACCATGCTGGGGCAACTGAGGCAAGTGTGAGTGACTGGGGCCCTGCTGGCTGAGACTGGCATCACACTGGACTCATACTGGGATCAAACTGGCAGTGACTGGGATGCTGTTTGGGGCAGCTGTGAGAATGGGGAACACACTGGACCACAGTGGGAGGAACTGGGAGCAACTGGAACCGTGCTTGGGGCAAATTCCATCATAAGAGGGAATGCCTGGGAGTGACTGGGCTCATGCTGGGAGCAGCCACTAGTGGCACCAGGAGCCCCGAGCCCCTTTCCTGGCCCTGCCGCCCCTCCAGACCCAGCACCCCCGCCGGGGTCCCGGCAATGCCAGGGGTCCCTCTCTCGGGCTCCCCGCTTTGCCCTTCTGGGGCTCTCCTCTCTCTGGGGTCCCGCTCAGGGAAGTCGCGCCTCTCCCGGGGCTGCCCCAAACCGCTGTCCCCGGGCCGATCCCGCCGCTCCCACATGCTCCCCACGGGGCCCGGCAGAGCTCGAAGGGCCCCGCCCGGGAAGCCCAACCCCCACCGCGGGGAGACCCGCATCCCCCCCGCCCCCGCCGGGGCTCTGCCGCCACCGAGACCCCCAAAAACACCTCCCGGGGACCCCTTGATGTCCTCCGAGGGCCATCTGCGCCTCTGCAGCCCTGAACGATCCAAACATCCCCCCCAAAAACCTCAAACCAAGGGACCCCCCCCCCGGAATACTTGGGGCGAGCTCCCCCTCCCCGGGCACCTGCGAGATGGGGGGCGATGGTCCCAGGGGGCTGCGAGTTCCGTCAGCTCCGGGCTCATGATCGATTCGCACCTTGTCTCCTGCTTCTGCTGCCGCTGCGCCTCTTCCTCCCTCCCTCCTCCTCCTGCCCCGTTCCGAACCCCCAACTGTGAGGGGAAAGGGGCGGGGTCAAGAGAAAGGTGGGAACTGGGAGGGGAAAAAGGCGTGAACTGGGAGGGAAAAGGGGCGGGAACTGGGAGGGAAAAGGGGCGGGAACTGGGAGGGAAAAGGGGCGGGGCCAAAGGGCCACACAGTCCTAACAGAACCTGGTTAGGTCTAAAATCACCCAAAAAGGGCCTCCAATGCAGCCTAAATCCATCAGGTTTGGCCTGAAATCAGCCATAGGGAACTCAAATCCACAGAAAGGGGACCTAAAATCATCAAAACTGGCCTAAGATCATCCAAAAGGAACCTAAAATCCAGTCTAAAATCCCAGTTTTTATAAAATCAGTCAAATGGACCTAAAATGTTTGAAATCAAGACCAAGATGAGCACCTGGACCGGGACCAGCAGCAATACTGAGACCGACATCAGAATGGAGACTGAGACCAAGACTGGGAACAGAACCGACACCAGAACCGAGACCAGCACCGCTCCAGAACTGGAACTAAGGCTGGGACTGAGACTGAAACCAGCCCCAGAATTTGTACTGGGACCAAGACTGAGACCAGCACCGACACTGGGACGGGCACCAGGAGAGCTCCGGGACTGAGACTGAGATTGGCACTGGGAGCACTCCAGGATCAACACTGGCACTGGTGCAAGCACTGGAACTGGAACCACTATGAGACCAAGAACGAGACTGAAACCAGAACCGGCACTGGCACCAAAACTGGCACCACTATAGGGCCGAGAATGAGACCAAGGCCATCACTGCTCTGGGATCAAGATTCTGATCGGGACCAGAACCAGCACCAGGAGCGCTCCAGGACTGCTCCAAACTGAGACTGAAACCAGGACCAGGACAGGGACCAACATTGGGAGCGCTCTGGGACCTGCTCATTCACTGCGGGGAGTTTTGGCTGCGCCCCCACACGGGACTGGGCAGGACTGGGAGGGACCCTGGGTGGGGCGGGACCGCCTCGGTTTCCATAGTTCTGGAGCAGCATCCCGGTCCATATGGTCCCAGTTTGTAGAGTCCCAGTCCGTGTGATCCCAGTTTGTACAATCCCAGTCCATGTGGTCCCAGTTTGTACAATCCCAGTCCATGGGATCCGAGTTTGAACAATCCCAGTCTGCATGGCCCTGATCCATCTGGTCCCAGTCTGTGCAGACCCAGTCTGGAGGATCCCAGTCCACGTCATCCCAGCCCCCATGATCCCAGTCTGGATGGTCCTGCATGGCTCACACTTCCAGGGTCTGGAATTCCAGTTCCCAGCCAGGAAAAATTGTTCCTGCCCATCCTGGTTTTACTTCTGCAGTTTGAGATGTTCCAGCCAAGGCACCCATTTATGTCACAGCTTTACCATCCTGATCCGGGTTCCCATTCCTATTCCCAACCTCTATCTCATTCCGGTTCCTGTTCCCAAACCCATTCCCGTTCCCAATCCCTATCTCATTCCCATTCCCATTCTCAATCTTCTTTCTGTTCCTGATCCCAATCCCGTTCCCAATCCTGTTCCTGATCCTGATCCCATTCCAATCCCGATCCCATTCCTGTTCCCAATCCCTATCTCATGCCCAATCCCTATCTCCTTCCCATTCCCAGTCCTGTTCCTGTTCCCATTCCCAATCTTGTTCCCATTTCCGATTGCGGTCTCATTCCCAATCTCGATCCCTTTCCCAATTCCAATCCCTTTCACATTCCCAATCCCTCTTTCATTCACATTCTCAATCCTGTTCCCATTCCTGATCCTGTTGCCATTCCCAATCCCTATTTCATTCTCAATTCCAATCCTGTTCCCAATCCCGATCCTGCCACTGTTTTCAAGGAATTGTTTTGATCTCAATCGCTACCCCAAACCTGGGGGGATCAAAATCCCCCAAATCCTGAGGTCAAACACCCCCAAACCCCAAATTTGGGGTCAAAACCCCCAATTCCCAAACGTTGGAGTTTGAAATATTGGGGGCATCCAACCCCCTCTGATCCCTAAATTTGGGGTGTCCAACCCCCTCAATCCCTAAATTCTGGGGTCAAATCCCCTGATCCCAAACCCTGGGGTGTCAAACCTCCCCAAACTTTAGGATCAAACCTCCCCCATCACCAAACTTTGGGGTCAAACCCACCAGAACCCAAACTCCCCCCCAAAACCACTCCAGCCCTGGGGGGCACAGTGGGGTTCATTTGGAGTTTATTTGGGGTTGGTTTGGGATTTAATTGGGGTGGGGGCAAGTCCATATGCAATGGCTGCAGAGAGACCCTGTGAACAATGCTGGGGGTGGGAAAAACCCAAAAACCCCTGGGGAACCCCCAAAACACCTGGGAAACCCTAAAAAGGGATTTGTGGTTGAAAAAGGAGATTTTGGGGTAAAAGGGGAAGGATTTGAGATGGAAAAATGAGGGTTTGGGATGGAAAAGGAGATTTGTGGGAGGAAAGGAAGATTTAGGGTGGGGATTAAGGATTTGAGGTCAGGATTTCAGTAGGAAAAGGGGATTTGGGATTGAAAAATATTTTGGGTGGAAAAAGGAGATTTTGGATAAAAAAGGGGATTTTGGGTGGACAGAAAAGGATTTGGGTTGGGAAAAGGGGATTTGGGGTGGGAAAAAGAGAATTTAGGGTCTGAAAAGGACATTTGGGGGGCACAAAGTAGGATTTTGAAGTTGGGAAAAAAAGGATTTGGGATTGAAAAAAAGATTTGTGATAAAGAAAGTAGGATTTGGTCCAAGCTGAACTTACCTGGGGGATTCGGGCAGGTGGGAGGTTTGGGGCAGGGTCAGGACCATTTTTGGGGCAGTTTTCTGGGATTTTTGGTGTTTTGGGCTGGTTTTGAGCAATTTTGGAATATTTGGGGGCAGCTTTGAGGCATTTTGGAGTGGTTTGGAGGGATTTTAGGGTGTTTCTATGGGATTTTGGGGAAACCTGAAGGGATCTGGGGTGTTTAGGGGCTGTTTTGGGGTATTGAGGGGTGGTTTTGAGGCGTTTCTCTGGAATTTTGGGGTATTTGAGGCCCATTCTTTTCAGGTTTGGGGGTGTTTCAGGTGGGTTTGGGTAACTTTTTGGTGAAGAAGATCTTCATGGCATTCCTCTGGGATTTTGGGGTGTTTTGAGGCATGTCTCAGGGATTTAGGGGCGTTGCTCTGAGATTTGGGGCGTTTTGGGGCAGTTTTGCCAAAGCCTTCCCAAACGCAATTCAGACCCCTCAATTCCCCTCAGATCCCCCCAAATCGCCCCAAATCCATTTGGGACCCACTTCAGACCCCTCAATTATTTTCAGACCTCCCCAATTTCCCCCATGTCCCCCCAGCCTCACCTCAGATTCCCCATTTCCCCTCAAATCTTCCCCTGACCCCTCAGTTCCCCTCAGAGACCCCCAAACGCACCTCATTTGCCCCTGGCCCCACCTTGGACCCCTCAAATCCCCACAGAGCCTCCCAAATCCATTCCAGACCCACCTCAGACTCCTCAATTTCTCTCAGACCCCCCTAAATCCCCCCATTTCCCCCCAAAGCTTCCCTATAAGCACCTCAGACCCCTCAATTCCCCTCAGATTCCCCCCAAAATTCCTCCACGTCCCCCAGGCTCCACCTCAGATTCCCTATTTCCCACCAAAGCTCCCCTCCCAAAAGCACCCCAGACCCCTCAATTCCCCTCAGACCCTCCCAAATCCCTTTCAGACCCCACTTCAGATCCCTCAATTCCCCTCAGACCCCTCAATTACCCTCAGATTCCCCCCAAATCTCCCTATCTCCCCTCAGCCCTACCTCAGGATCCTCCTCAGCCATTCTGCCCTCACGCTGTTCCCGCCGAGCGCTCGGGCCTCTCCCAGCCAATAGCGGCGCGCCTCTCCCCGAACCAACCAATCAGCGTGCGGCTCGCCTCAGCAACACCCGCCTCCCCCGCGCCGCTGCAGCCAATCAGAGGCCAGGCGGGGTTGGCGCCCTCTGACCCTGGCACTGCCATGGAGCGGGCGGCCCCTCCCCCCCCACCCCCCGGGACCCCCGGGAATCCCCCGGGAATCCCCCCGGGAATCCCCCCGGGCTCGGGCGGGCGCTGAGGGAGGCGCTGCAGAGAGCGGGGCAGGCGCTGGGAGAGGCCGAGGGGCTGCGGGAGCTGCTGAGGCGGCGCAGGGACAGGTGGAAGAGGGGCGGGGTCGGGGTGAGGGTGAGGGTGCTAAAGGGGGGGCTTGGGGGGTTTGGGGGTCTGAGGGTCCTAAAATGGGGTCTTGGGGGGGTCTTGGTGGGTTTTGGGGAGGGGTCTGGGGGTCCTAAGAGGGGCTTGGTGGAGTTTTGGGGAGGAGTCCTGAGTGGGTCTGGGGGACCTGGGGGGTTTTTGGGGGGTCTGGGGGTCCTAAAATGGGGTCTGAGGGGGGTCGTGGGGCATTTGGGGGGTTTTTGGAGGGGTCCTAAGGGGGGGCTGGAGGGTTTGGGGGAGTTTCGGGGAGGGGTCCTGGGAGGGGGGGTTGGGGGAGTCTGGGGGGGGCGTTTGGGGGATTTTGGTGGAGTCTGGGGCATTTGGGGAGGGGTCCTGGGGGGGGTCTGAGGAGGGTCTGGAGGGTTTTGGGAGGGGTCTTGAGGGGTTCTGGGCTGGGTTTTGGGAGGGGTCTGGGGGATTTTGGGGAGGGGTCCTGGGGGGTTGTGTGGGGCTTGGGGGAGTCTGGGAGTCCTAAAAGGGGTCTGGGGTGTCTGGGGAATTTTGGGAGGGGTCCTGAGTGGTCCCAGGGGGTTTTGGGAGGGATCTGGGGGGGCTTTGAGGAGGGGTCTGGAGCTTCTAAAAGGGATCTTGGGAGGGGGCCCAGGGTGGGATCACTGGAGGGATTTTGGGGAGGGGTCTTGAGAGTCCTTGGTGGTTTTTGGGAGGGGTCCGGGGGTCCTAAGAGGAATCCTGGAGGGGGTTTGGGGTGGGTCCTAAGGGGGGTCCTGAGGGTTTGGGGGGGGGATCGTGGGGGAGTTTTGGGAAAGGATCTTAGGGGGGATTTGGGGAAGGGTCTTGGGGGATCCTTGAGGGGTTTATGGGAGAGATTTGGGGGAGGGTCTAGGGAGTTTTGGGGTCCTGGGGGAGTTTTGGGGGTCCCAGGGTTGATTTTGGGGTTCCTTTGGGGTTCCTTGAGGGGGTCCCAGGGGAGGCTTGGGGGTCCCGGGGTTAATTTGGGGGTTCTAGGGAGGGGTCCTGGAAGAGTTTTGGGGATCCCGGGGGGGATTTTGGGGTTCCTGGTGGGGGTGGGGGTGGGGATTTGGGGGGGTTCCAGGATTGATTTTGGGGGTCCCAGGGTTGATTTGGGGTCCTGGGGTGGGGAGGGGGGGTGTCTCAGCCCCACCCTGACTGGGCTCTGAGGGGTTTTGGGGGGAGGGGGATCCCCCCTCAGTTTGGGGGGTCTCCCATGGTGTCCCCCCCCCAAAAAGTGTCGAGGGTCCCTGAAGTGGCTCCTGTTCCACCGCCCCCCCAACCCCCCCCGATCCAGGATGGGCCCCAGTGAGTCTGGGGGCTTTGGAGGGGGCTGGGGGGTTCTGGAGGGAGTCTAGAGAAACTCCAAAATCCCCCCAAATCCCCTAAATCCCCCCAAATCTTCCCAAATCTCCCAAATTCCCCCAAACCCCCAAAGATCTCTAAAAATCCTTCAAAATCCCCTGAAAATCCCCAAATCTCCCCTAAAATTGTTCCAAAACTCCCAAAATCCCTCCAACACCCCCAAATCCTCCCAAAATCCCCCTTAAATTCCCCCAAAATCACCTGAAATCCCCCAAATCTCCCAAAAATCTCCCTAAATCCCACAAAAATCTCCCAAAATTCCCCCAAATCTCCCCAGAATTCCCCTGAAATCCCCACCCCCCCCTCAAAATCCCCCCAAATCCTCCCAAAATCTTCCTGAAATTTTCTAAAATTCCCCCAAATCCCCCCAAAATCCCCCCAAAATCTCCCCAAAATTGCCCCAAAACCCCCAAATTTTCCCCAAATTCCCTCAAAATCCCCCTGAAATCTCCTAAAATTCCCCCCAAACCCCCCAAAAATCCCGCCAAATTCCCTCAACAAATTCCCTGAAATCCTCCAAAATCCCCTCCAAATCCCCCAAAATTCCCCAAACCCCCAAAATCCCCCCTGAAATCCTCCAAAATCACCCTCAACACTCCCCAAAATTGCCCCAAATCACCCAAAATCCCCCAATAATCTCTCAAAATTCCCTAAAATCTCCCCAGAGTCCCCCTGAAATCCACCCAAAATCTCCCAAAATCCCCCAAAAGCCCTCCACGAATTCCCTGAAATCCCCCCAAACCCCCCCCCCATCCCCCCCCATCCCCCCCCATCCCCCAGGTGTGGCTGGTGGCCCTGGCCGTGGCCGGGGCTCTGCTGGGACCTCCCGGCCCCAGTTGGGTCTGGGGGCTCTGCTGGGCACGGCGCGGGCCAGGGGCTGCAGCCCCAAAGGGAGATGTTCTCGGGGGGGTGGGGATTGGGGGGATTTGCAGGGATTTTGGGGGTTCAAGGGGTTTTGGGAGAATTTTGGGGGAACTTGAGGGGATTTGGGGGGGTTGGGGGGATCTGGGGGGATTTTTCCAGTGTAATCCCTATGACTCCGTCTCTCCCAGTATATCCCAGTCACCCCCAGCATGCTGCCACTTTCCCTTCTTCCCAGTTGCTTTCCACATGATTCCAGTTGTTCACAGCCACTCCCAGTCCATCCCAGTATGAGTCCAGTCACCCTCAGTGTGACCCCAGTCTCACCCAGCATGGACCCAGCTGCTCTCCCTGTGATCCCAGGATGATCCCAGTTGCTGGCAGAATAGTTCCAGTTGTTCCCAGTTCCTATCAGGATGATCCCTAGAATAGCCCCAGTCTCTCTCAGCATTGTCCCACTTTCTCCCAGTTGACCCCAGCCTGGTTCCTGTCCCCCAGTGTGGTTTCAGACACTCATTATATCCCAGTTTCCCCAGTAAGGTTCCAGTTGTCTCAGAATGATGCCAGTCTTTCCCAGTTACTCCCAGTTGTCTCCAGCCTGATCCCAGTTTCTGTCAGTGTCCCATACTCCCAGTTACTCCCAGTATGATCCCTGTCATGGCCTCAGTCCCCTCAGCATTGTTCCAGTACCTTCCCAGTTGATCCCAGTTGCTCCCAATGTGTCCACATTTTCCTCCCAATGTGGGCCCAGTTGCTCCCAGTAACCCCCAGGCAGGTTCCATTCCCCCAGTCCCAGTGGCTCTCAGGATGATCCCAGTAGGACCTGTAGTCACTCCCAGTATGGTTCCAGTCATTTCCAGTATGATGCCAGTCACTCCCAGATCCTCTCAGTATTCTTCCATTTATGCCCAGAGTGAATCTCTGTCACTCCCAGTGTGGGCCCAGTTGTTCCCAGTCACTCCCAGTATGGTTACAGTTGTGGCCAGGACTTTTCCTATCACTCCCACTCTGATTGCAGTGTGGTCCCAGTCAATCTCAGATATTCCCAGTACTATTCCAGTCACTCCATGTACAATACCAGGTAGTTCCAGTAGGATCCCAATGTGACTCTGACATGGGCACAGCTGCTCCCATTATCATCCAGTGTGGTTCCAATTGCTCCCATTTCCCCTCACTGTGGTTTCAGTCTCTTCCAGTGTATCCTAGTTGTTGCCAGTATGTCCCCAGTCCCTCCCAGTTGTCCCCAGCTGATTCCAGACTGATCCCAGTTGCTCACAGGCTTTCCCAGTCACTCTCACAGCAGTTCCAGTTGCTGCCAGTATGATCCAGTATGATCCCAGTATTTCTGTGCATGGTTCCATTTCCTCCCAGTTCCTCCATTTGCCCCTAGCACAGTCCCAGTCACTCCATAGATGATCCCAGTTTCTCTTAACATGGTCCCAGTCATGCCTAGTTCCCCCAGTACAGATTAGTAGTTCCAACTGACTCCCAGTGTCCCTCAGCATGGTCCCAGTTCTCCCCAACATGGTCCTGATATTTCCCAGTGTGGTTCCAGTCACTCCAGTGTTATAGATAAAAACGAGATCAAGCAGAATTAAATATGATTAAAATAAGCGATATTTATTTTGCGCCTGAAACACGGTCCTCGACAGCCACAATCAAAAAGGACAATGCCGAGCCCGGGGTCGGCATCGGGTGAACACACAATGATTCAAACTCTCCGCTTTAGTTAGCCCTGTTTTTATACAGTTTTTCCTTGCCCGGAGCGGAGGTCTTTGTCTTCTCTTGTCGTTCAGCATATTCATGTAGTTTTCTTTCACCGCCTTGAGCTGGATAAAACCATATCCTGGGAGATGATGAATTTTGATGAAGGCAAGTTCATGTTTACAGGAAGGTGGAATTGAGATGTAACTTGCAGATTTTGGTTTGCTGGAAACGGGCATTCAGATGTATTTTTCTTGATGGCTCTGATTACCTTAATTGTGGGTGCTTATCGGGCTCTTATCTTTTGGGTGTTCCCTGGACAGAGCCATCTCCACTACGGCTACGTCTATTGTCTTGCTAACCCGAGCTCTTCAGCTTTTCTTAGTAGTTACAGTGTTGCGTTTAAGCAATCCCTGTTCCTCCCTTTGCAGCTTTTGGTTTTTAAGTTTTTTATTACTTTACTCATACAGAAATTGCTTATTCTACATTAATTCAACTTTACACGAATTACATTATATTACATATTATACCAGTAAGGTCACAGGTGCTCCCAGTATATCCCAGTTGCCCTGAACATGCTCCCAGTCATTCCCAGTGAGCCCGGGAAGGTTCCAGTTCTCCCAGTACAGCCCAGTCCCTCCCAGTGGTGCCACTCCTGGGATCGCCCACCCCTCTCTGTGATCCCAGATCTCCTGAGAGGAGCCCCAAGTGCTGGAAGTCGCCCCCCGGGTTCCCCACCAAGCCCCAGTTTGGATCTGCAGCCCCCCGGTTTTCCCAGTTTCCCTCTCCCTTTCCCTGGCCGGGTTCCCCCCGGCCCCAGCGGGTGGGAGCAGCCGAGAGCCCCGCGCTGCCCATCCCGACCTGTCCCGGCTCCATCCCCGCTCCTCCCGCGGGCTGCGAGGGCTCGGGAACGGGGCACTGAGGGTGTCGCTGCTGCTGGGGAGGAGGAGGAGGGATGGGAGAGGAGGGATGAAGGAGGAGAATGAGAAGGGATGGAAGTCGTGGGGGGGGGACGGGGGAGTCAGGAAGGAGGAGGAGGGATGGAAGAGGAAAGACAAAGGAGGGTCAGTAATAGAGGAAGGAGGAACGAAGTCAAGCGCTCCCTTAATTCACAGATCCCCCATCCATGGGACCATCACCCCCGCAGGTGACCGGGCAGGGGGAGCTCAGCCCAGATATCCCAGCGGGTCCCTGGGTTGGGATTTCTTGAAGGGATGTTTGGAGAATGCAGAACTGCAAAACTGAGCAGAAAATGCCCCGTGAGGGGACACTGGGGGGTCCTGGTGGCGGCTGCCGGCAGAGGCAGCCTGGATGAGCAGAGCCCTGTGTCCCCCAGGACCCCAAAGTGGGGAGCCCAGAGAGGGGGGAGCACTGCCATTGGCAGGACCCTCAACAGCCTGGAGAGGGCCAGGGGGACTCCTTGGACCCCCAGCACCCCAAAGCAGAGAATAAGGGGATAAGGGACCCCGGGACACCAAAATCCCCCAGCATCCCTAAATGGAGAGAGGGAAGAGGGGAGAGCTTTTCAGATTCCTGGGACTCCCAGCAGCCTGGGGAGGGCGGGCACCGGGTAGATGGGGGACCCCCAATAGAAGCGTGACCCCAGCAGCTGGGACAGGGACAACCCCCAAACACCAAAGAGGAGGGAGCATTCCCAGGAACTCCTGGGCGGCATTTTCAGGGCTGAGTGTTGGTGTTTGGGAGGTTTTGATGGACCCCAGGTGCCTGGGAACTTCTAGAGATGGACTTGGGCTGGAGGAACCCCCAACACAACACGCTCATCCCTTGTTTTTCCCCAAACCAGATTTCCCATTCCCAGCCATTGGCCCAATGGTGGAGGAGGAGGCTGCAAGGAAGAGGAAGATGGCCCAGGAGCCCCAGGCAGGTGAGGAGGAAGTCAGTGCCCCTTTCCCCCTCTGTCCTGCTCCATCTCCCAGCCCAGCATGGCCCCGGCTGCAGGACAAACTCTCTGCCGACACCAACCTGCCGGGGACGTGCTGGGGGGATCTCCTTCCCCTTCCTTCTGGCACGGAGGTAAATCCCAACCTCTTCTTGTCCTTCCTCGCCCAGACAAGGAGCTGAGCACAAAGACCAGGGAGGACAAATCCCTGCAGCAGAGCCTCGTGGAAGAGGCTGTTTGCAGTGGCTCCATGGCACAGGAATCCAGGGGGGAGGAAAAGCCGCGGAGATGCTGCACCAGGAGGGGCTGCAAACACAGATCGCGGGAATCTGAGGAGGAAAGACCCAGCCTGGGCTGGGCAGGCAGCTGGAGACGGAGCCGGAGCTCGGACCTGGTGGTCCATGAGCAGCTTCGTGATGGGGAGAAGTGGGGAGTGTGGGATGAGCTTCAGATGGAGGTCCAGACTGATCCGCCACCAGAGGATCCACACTGGGGAAAGGCCACACAAGTGTGGGGACTATGGGAAGGGCTTCAGGCAGCATTCCACTTTTATCCACCACCAACGGATCCACACTGGGGAGAGGCCCTATGAGTGTGAGTGGTGTGGGAAAAGCTTCACCTGCAGCTCAACCTTGACCAGACACCAAGGGAGGCACAGGTAAGGGAAGCCCTGCGAGCGCCTTGAGTGCGGGAAGAGCTTCGTGTGCTGCTCCAACTCCATCCCCCACTGCCCAACCCGCGTTGGGCAGAGCCCTGGTGACCCACATTCCCTGTGATCCATGTTGGAAAGACACCTGCCTGGTTATTCTTTCATTTTGGCCTTAGTTTTTGTGTCTTCATCTCTTTGTGCTTCAAAAGCCAAGAGGGATGTCACCTCAAAACTGGTTTTCTCCAGCCAGATCCCAGTTTCTGTCAGTGTCCCATATTCCAGTTGCTCCCAGTATGATCCCTTTATGGACTCAGTCCCCTCAGCATGATTCCAGTACCTTCCAGTTGATCCCAGTTGCTCCCAATGTGTCCACATTTTTGTCCCAACGTGGGCCCAGTAATTCCCAATAACCCCCAGTCAATTTCCATTCCCAATCACTTTAACCCCAGTGGCTCCCAGGATGATCCCAGTAGGACCCATACTCACCCCCACTATGGTTCCAGTCACCTCCAGTATGACTCCAGTCACTCCCAGGTCCTCCCAGTATTATTCCAGTCATGCCCAGCGTGACTCCCAGTCACTCCCAGTATGGCTTCAGTTGTGGCCAGCACTTTTCCTGTCACTCCCAGTCTGATTGCAGTGTGATCCCAGTCATTTTTTGACATTTCCAGTACTATTCCAGTCATTCCCAGTACGATCCCAGGTAGTTCCAGTAGGATCCCAGTATGACTCTGACTCTGACATGGGCACAGCTGCTCCCATTATCATCCAGTGTGGTTCCAGTTGCTCCCATTTCCCCTGACTGTGGTTTCAGTCTCTCCCAGTGCATCCCAGTTGCTGCCAGCATGTTCCCAGTCACTCCCAGGTGTACTTAGGTTCTTCCAGACTGATCCCAATTGCTCAGAGCCTCTCCCAATAACCCTCAGTGCAGTCCCAGTTGCTGCCAGTATGATCCAGTATGATCCCAATCCTTCTGAGCATAGTTCCAGTTGCTCCCAGTGTGATCCCAGTTGCCCCAGCACAGTTCCAGTCACTCCATAGATGATCCCAGTCCCTCTCAGCATGGTCCCAGTCATGTCCAGTTTCCCCAGTACAGAGTAGTAGCTCCCATTGACCCCCAGTGTTTCCAACACCTCGCATGCCGTAAATCCAAGGTTTTTGTGGGGATTTAAGAGGGCACAGGGAGGAATCAAAAATCCTGGAAAGATGGTATTGTATGGGAATTTGGAAGGGAACTGGAGGACTCAAAATTCTCGACACCCAGAATGCTGCAATTCCATGGTTTTGGTGGGAATTTGAGAGGAGAGCTGGAGAACTCTAAATTCCTGACCCCAGGAATGCTGTAAGTCCATAGTTTTGGTGGGAATCTGGGACGGAAGCAGGAGGATGCTAAACTCTCAACACCCAGAAAGCCGTTATTCCGTGGGAATTAGTGAGGGGAACTGGAGCATTTGAAATTCCTGACACCTGGAATGTTGTTATTCCATGGGATTTGGTGGGAATTTGGGAGGGCATATGATGGATTCTGAATTCCAAATACCCGGAATTCCATTATTCCATGAGAATTTAGGAGGGGAACTGGAATATTCAAGGTTCCCAATGCGCTGGATACTGTTATTCCATGGGGATTTGGGTGCGGAACTGGGGGATTCCAAATTCCTAGAGCCCAGAATTCTAGTATTCAGTGGGTATTTGGGAAGTGAACTGGTGAATCCAAATTCCTAATGCCTAAAATGCTGTAATTCCATGGGAAGTCGGGAGGGAAACTAGAGGATTCTTCCCATGCCAGGAAGGCTGTTATTCCATGGGAATTTGGGCATATGGACGATTCAAAATTCCTGATGCCTGGAATGCCATTATTTCATGGGAATTTGAGAGGAGAGATAGAGGATTCTAAATTCCCAGTGCCGGGAATGCTGTATTTCCATAGTTTATGGAAATAGGGAATAGGGAATCTGGGAGGGAAGCAGGAGGGGTTCTAAATTCTCAATGCCCAGGATGCCGTAATTCCATGCGAATTTGGAAGGGCATATGGATGATTTGAAATTTCTGATGCCTGGAATGCCATTATTTCATGGGAATTTGGAAGGGGAACTGGAGGGTTCAAAATTCCCAACAACAGGAATGTCATTATTCCATGGGAATTTGGGAGGAGAACTTTGTGATTCACACTTCACTAAGCCTGGAATGGTGAAATTCCATGGTTTTGGTGGGAATTTTGGAGGTCAGCTGAAGGATTCTAAATTCTCAGTGCCCGGAATGGCATTATTGAATGGGAATTTGGGTGGGGAACTGGAGTATTCTAAATTTCTAACACCCAGAATGCTGTTACTCCTTTGGAATTTGATGGAATTTTAGGACGGCTTATTGGGGATTCTAAATTCTCGACAGCCGAAATGCCATTATTCCATTTGAATATGGGATGGGAACTGGAGGATTCAAGATTCTCAGCGCCCATAATACTGTTATTCCATGGGGATTTGGGAGGGAAGCGAGAGGATTCTAAATTCTCAGTGCCTGGAATGCCGTTATTCCATTGCTTCCCAGTGTTGCCCACCAAACCCAAACCTGGACCTTCAAACCCAACTTTTCAAATACAACCTTTGATCACCAAATCCAACCTTGAACTTCAACTCCAACCTGAACTATCAAATTCGACCTTTAACCACCTGGGATAGGATGGATGGGATGGGACGGGGTGGTGTTGGGGGTTGAGTGTTTTTCTATTACTATATCAATTTAAAGAATTTTTCCCATTATCATGCCAATGGAGCTGGCCGGGTTACACCCAGGATCTCTGATGACTCCAGACAAAAGGGGTTGCTGGGAACGGTTCCTGGAGGGGCAACTCGTGCTTCTGGAGGGGACTCCTGTTTTCCGTGGAACTCGGAGCAGGATGCCCCATCTCCAGCCCCACGTGGTTGAACACAGGAGAGCCAGACCCTCTGTGATCACCTGCCCTGCATCTGCCCCGTTCCAGCCTCCTGCCTCTGCGGACACAGCTGATCCCCCGGACACACACGGTGAGCGAGGAGCCGCCGCTCCAGCCCGTTCCCACCGACACTGGCGTGGCCGCTGCCGCCCCTCCCGCCTCCACTCCCGCCTGCCCTCGGCAGCTGTCGAGCTTTGGTCCTCTGGAACACCGGGACCAAGTGCAGAGAGAGCGTGCCTGCAGCTTAAAAAGGGACTGGAACCCAGTTATCTGTTCTGTTTTATTGGTAACTTTAACAACTGCTATTGTTTCTGCTTGTATGGTTAGATATATTAGCAAAAGAGCTGTTATTCCTACCCCCTTATCTCTGCCTCAGAGTCCTTGATTCAAACAATTATAATACTTGGGGGGAGTGGAATTAAAGTCTCTATTTCAAAGGAAAACTTCTGCCTTTATCAGCAGACACCTGTCCTTCAAACCAGGACACAGGGGTCCCTTGGTTCCATGGGGACTCCCAACGGCAGAAAGGTCTCCTTGGTTCCATTAAACCCTGCAGAGCTCCTTGATGCAATGAAGCCTGAAAGTGTCATCATGATTCCATGAGGTCCCAGAATGTCATAATGGACATTTGGTTCTATGGGTTCCTGCATAGTTACATAAATCCTTAGTTCCATGGGGCCCTGTAGTGTCACAATGGACTCCTTGGTTCAATGGTGCCACACAGTGACACAATCACCCCTTGGCCCAACAAGACCCCATAATGTCACAATGGTTCCTTGCTTCCATGACACCTTGTAGTGTCACAATGGACTCCATGGTTCCACGGGGATGCAAAGTTTCACTTTCTTCCTTTGGTTCAGTGAGGACTGTGATGCCTTAAGATTTTAACCTTTTCAAATCCTGTACTGAATTAGTCCATAACTCTAAACTCCATGTAAAGTGTTAGTTAACTGTCTTCACATTTTGGTCAGACAAAACAATTCCTCTAGGCTTGAAATTCAAGGGCACCCTACAACCTCAGGCTCCTAAAAGTATAAACAGAAGTGAACTGGGGAGGGGGGGAAGCAAACTGGGGGAATATGACTTCATTACCTGAAGCTGTAATTGGAGGACTAACCCTGACATGCAAATGGACCAAACTTATATCTATCTGAAAAACTCATGACCACTGTCCATCTTGGGTGTAGCCTCTAGGAGGCTTTTGACTGCCCAGGGCGAATGCTTTAATAAATACCCACTTTATTCTCTTAAGTCTAGCCTCTGCTCTAGGTAGCAACTCCAAGGCATCGCCTGTAGTATCACAATAGTCTCCATGATTCCATAAGGCCCTGCAGTGTCAAAAGAGGACATTGATCCCATGAGACCCCACAGTGTAACAATGGCCCCTTGCTTCCATTGAGCCCCACAGTGTCACTAGGGTCCCCTTGGTTCAAAAATGTCCTGAAATGCCACAATGGCCCTTAGATTTCACGAAGCCTCAAACTGTAAAATTTGCTTCCAATGCCTTCATAAGGGCTTGCTCTGTCATAATGGACCCTTGGTCCCATGATGCCCCATAATGTCACAGTGCTCTCCTTGGTTCTGCCCTGTGACAATGCCCCCTTGGTCACTTGGAGCCCACAGTGATGCTCTTGTGCCCTTGGTTCCATAAGGCCCTACAGTGTCACAATTATTCTTTGGTTCCAGGGTGCCTAATAGTGTAAAAATGGTCTCCTTGATTCCACAGTGTCACAATGGCCCTTTCGTCCCATGGAGCCCCACACTGTCACTGTGCTCCCCTTGATTCCATGGGGCCCTGCTGTGCTACAGTGGCCCCAATGGCTACAATGCTCTCCAGTGAGGTTCTCTAAAACTCCCTGAACAGAGGTTGTAGTCAGGTGGGGGTCGGTCTCTTCTCCCAGACAACCACTGACAGAATGAGAGAACACAGTCTTTAGATGAGCCGGGGTAGTTTAGGTTTGACATCAGGAAATAATTCTTCTCTGAAAGAGTGATTGGGCATTGGATTTTTCTGCCCAGGGTGGTGCTGGAGTCACCGTCCCTGGAGGCATTTAAAAAAGCCTGGACACGGCACCCAGAGCCATGGTTAAGTTGATGAGGGGATGTTAGGTCATAGGCTGGACTTAATGATCTCAAAGGTCTTTTCCAGTCTTGTTCATTCTGTGATTCTGTTTCATAATAGTCTCCATTGTTTTATGAAGCCCTACAGTGACACAATGGAACTTTGTTTTCATGAGTCCCCAAAGTGTAAATGGACCCTTTGTTCCATGAGGTTCCTCAGTGTCACAATGGCCCCTTGGTCACAATGCACTTCTGGTTCCATGAGCTTTCATACTCTCAGCAACAGTTCTGCAGTGTCACCATGGACCCTTTGTCCCACGAGGTTCTGCAGTATAACATGGTCACCTTGGTTCTGTGAGGTTCTGCAGTGTCACAATGGACTCCCTGGTTCCGTGAGGCTGTGTCACAATGCACCCACAGCTGCAGGAGGTTCCATGGTGTCACCATGGCCTCCTTGGATGTGCAGTAAAACAATGGACCATTGGTTCCATGTGGCCCCACAGTGTCATAATGACCCCTTGGGTCCATGAGGCCTTTATCTGTCACAATGTACTTTTGGTTCCATGAGGTTTCTCAGTGCCACAATGGTCTCCTTTAATCTGAAGTATTACAAGGGACCATAGGTTCGATGTAACCCCACACTGTCGAAATGGATTTTGGTTCCATGAGTTCCCACAGTGTCAAAAGGCCTCATAGTTCCTTGAAGTTCCGTAGTGCAACAGTTGATCCTTGGTTCTGTGAGGCCCTGCTGTAACCAAATCTCAGAAACATCAGAATAAGATGCCTTGAAACTAATTTGTTTTCACTAATATTTTCAGGCCTCAGGTCCAATGTGGGATAACTCCTAACCTTACATGCACATGTGATTCTACATTGGTGTTGTTTATATTCAGTCACTACATGTCTATTGCAATTTACCCATTTCCATAAATCCCACGTGAAGTTCCCAGGTTCAGTCATTTTTTCTATCACTGCATCCTTAAGCCAGATGTCTTCTTATTCTCCTCCAACCAACCTTGCAGGGAAAGTAGCCCCTGCATGGCTTGTTCCTGTGCTAAAATTTCATAGGCACAGTAAAAATTGAATTAAACCATTTGGTATCAATCCCAAGGTTTGTGCAGCCAGGCAGAGGCAGGCAGGATGCAGAGCTGTCAGCAAAGGAAGGACCAGCCAGGTGGAGCAGCCAGGGGATGCCGACAGCCTGCAGGGACAGAGGCACAGGGCATGGACACTGTAGGACAGCCTGGGCTGCAGAGGGCACAGGGATGGGCAGCAGCTGAAAGGCCCTGCCAGAGCCAACTGCTGCAGCACTTGGGCCATGGCTGCTGGCCCTGGGCCTGAGGCCAGCAGGGGACAAGTGAGCCTTGCTGTGCTGGGGCCTCATTGCCTCCTTGTCCCTGCTCAGCAGCCTGGCAGGGGCTGCCCCATGGTCCTGCCCTGGGCATTGCACATCCCCAGAGCCCAGTGCCCTGGGAAGAGCCCTGAGCAATGAGGGAGGGACAGGATCTGCCTTGTCAGGGGCTGGGGCTCAGGCCTTGGCCCTTTGCATTCCTGAAACACATCCAGCTGTGCTCAGCACCAGAGACACCTTTCCCTTGTTTTTCCCCACCTGCCATCAGTGCCTCCAGTGCTCTGCTCTAACTGGGACCTGGGGACACTTTCTCAGTCCTGTCCCTCACTGAGATCTAGTTAAATATGAGAAACTTCAGTGCTTCAATCTCAATTGGAGCTCTTGAGAAGTTTCTTGCGCACACTCTCTCAGGGACTGAGTCTGATGCCAACAGCACCAAAGCCCTGAGAGGGTGATTCAAGTCCTTTTGCTGTGCCTGTGCTGCTGAGCTGGGCCAGGCTCCAGCACAGAGGCAGCTCCTGGCAAGGGCAGCGCTGCAGAGAGACAGCTCTGCCCAGGAGCAGCTCCTGTGACAGCCCAGCAGGGCTGGGGCACTGCCAGGGCATGGCAGGGACACGAGCAGGGCACAGGCAGAGCTCACAGTGCTCAGCACTGGCAGGGGCTGTGTCATGTCCCAGAGGGGGCTGTGGCACAGCAGCACCTCTGTGGCTGTGTCATGGAGCCAGAGAGCAGCTGTGATGTCAGAAAGGGGCTGTGTGACAGCACAGGGTGGGTTGTGTGAGGTCACAGATTGGGCTGTGACATCACAGAACAGGCTGTGATATTGCTGAGTGGGCTGTGACAGCACTGGACGGTTGTGTGACACCATAGAGAGGGCAGTGAGGTCACAGAGGAGACTGTGCCATCATAGAGGGTGGCTCTGTGATATCAGACAGCAGGCTGTGACATTACAGAGCAGCTGTGTGATGTCCCAGAGAAGGCTGTGGCATCAGAGAGTGTGTTCTGCCATCACAGGGTGGCTATGTGACATCAGAGAGGGGCTGTGACATCCTGGAGCAGGATGTGACATCACAGAATGGCCGTGTGACATCCCAGGGCAGATTGTGTGACATCACAGCAATGACTGTGACTTCACAGATCACAGAGGCTGTGTGACGTCACAGGGGCTATATGACATCACAGGGTGCTGTATGACATCACAGGGGCTGTGTGACATCACAGGGCTCTGTGACAGCACATGTGGCCATGTGACATCACTGGGGGTTGTGTGACATCACATGGATTGCGTGACATCACAGGACTGTGTGACATCACAATGACTGTGTGACATCATAGGGTGCTGTGTGACATCACAGGGGCTGTATGACATCATAGTGTGCTGTGTGACATCACAGAGCTGTGTGACATCATAGGATGCTGTGTGACATCACAGGGGCTGTGTGACATCACAGAGCTGTGTGACATCATAGGGTGCAGTGTGACATCATAGGGTGCTGTGTGACATCACAGGGGCTGTGTGACATCATAGGGTGCTGTGTGACATCATAGGGTGTTGTGTGACATCACAGAGCTGTGTGACATCCCAGGGCTGTGTGAGGTCACTGGGGAGGTCACTCTGCCCGGTTCCCCCCTCACAGTCCAACGCTGCTCGTGCACAGGGGGGTCCCCTGTCCCCCCAGGTCCCCCCGCCACTGGTGCCGCAGCCTCCCCCAGAGGATGTTCCATGAGATCGACCCCAGAGCCTGACACGGGGACAGGGGCCGGGCCCTGGGGGTGGCACAGGGGGACAGGGACCCCCCGGCAGCGTCCCCGTGTCCCAGGGCCAGAGCCTGGGCCAGGGCTCCTTCACCCTGTTATGAGCCAGGGGCTGAGAGCATTTAAAAAATCCCCAGCACGGGATCAGCAAAAAACAGATTTAATACTGAGCTACAGCACTGTGATAAATGATCTCCCCTGAAGGTTGTCAGTGAGGATTGTTAGAGAGTTGGAATTGTCACTTACCTTATCATGTGATACACTGTTCTGTATGACCCCTGTTCATTCTTTAATCCGGTTGTTGTATTCCCTTCATTAAATCCAGTTTGTTGTATTCCCTGTTCCAGTTTGTTCCCTGTTACTTCCCACTTCTGCCCTCTCCTCTACCTCATTTCTGGCCTGGCTGCTGCTGCTCCCCTCCTGTCCATCAATTGAAAGAACGCGCCCAACACGTAAAATCACAAGACTCCCGAAACACCACTCTTCAGGGGAGTTCCCTTGAAGAGAAAAAGCCCCTGGAACAGCGAGCCAGTACAAGATTCGGGAACCCTCCAGACACCATACAGTCAGCTATGGCTCCACCTGCTAAAGATTGCCTTCATCCTCCAGTTGTAATGTCACCATCTTATGAAAAGCGAATTTACATACAAACAGCCCTAAACAACACTAGACACTGCAAGTCCATGGGCAGTCCCACGAGCTTGGAAACACACACCCCCGTTTCTGTGAGAGTTCGCAGGGGGTGTGTGTGGTACCTCGTTTCTGGCGTGGCTAGGCAGCAGTACCGCCATGGAACATTCCCTTGGGTTCCCTGCTGCTTCTAGTAATAAAGAGCTCCGTAGTTAAAGGCTTCGGTTCTGGGCACGGGGCTCTCCGGCCGCTCTGGGATTGATGATCACCCACAGCAAAGGGAGAGAACAGGAGAAAGAGAGAGAAGGAGATTGGCAATCAGGGCTCGCAGTCGCAGCGCCCAGTCCTGCTCCGCCGGGGCTCGGAGCCGCAGCCGCAGGAAAAAATGGATCCGCGGCTGGCGGTGCTCGCCCCGCTTTGGGCCGGAGGCGGCGGGTTGCAGGCAGAGCTGGAGCGCAGGCCCCGGGAGCTGAGCACAGCCCGGCCCGGGGGTCCCGCAGTGCGCGGCCGAGGAGGGTCCCGGGGGATCCCGGGAGGGGATCCAGGGGAATTCCCGGGAATTGCCCCGTGCCCTCCCCCCGCTTTTGCCCTCGGGCGCTTTGGCTTTTGCCTTCCGCAGCCGGCGGCAATGCCGGGATCTGCCCGGCGACCGGTGACGCCTCTGCACACTCGGGCTGCCATTGGCTGGCAGGAAAGAGCGGCGCCAATGGCGGGGCCGGAGGCTGCTCAGGGGGCGGGGCCGCAGCCGAGCAGCGCCATGGCTCCAGCGCTGGGCCTGGGGCGCTCCTGGGGGCCCCGGGGGGCAGCCAGAGCTGAGGGGGACCCCCGGCCCCGGGACTCTTTGATCGCCCATTCCAGAGCACGGAGAGACCCTCACACCCCCATTCCCGGGCGCCTTGATCCCCCCGAACCCCCATTCCCGGCCATGCGTTCCACCCTGCACCCCCTGATCCGGCACCAGTAACCCCGGCACCCCTTTCCCGGCCATCCCGCCTCTCCTGGCCCGCAGAGTCCCCTTCTCCTTGACCCAGAGACCCCCTGCACCCCTATTCCTGCCTTTCCCAGCACCCAGCCCCTCCTTCCCTCAACACTGGGGACACCCTTGACCCCTATTCCCGGCCATCCCGGCTTTCCCCACCCTGTGCTGCAGGTGGGGAAACCGGGGACCCTTGGAGCTCCCTTTGCTGCATACAGGGAACCCCTGCTGCAGGAGGTTTCCGCCTGTGCCCTCCTGTCCCACGGCAGCGTCCGCAGATCCCATGGGCTCGCCAAGGACGGCCGGGAATTCCTCTCCTTCCAGCTGCGATCCGGGACATTCGTGGTGGCCGCCGGCGCTGCCCAGGTCACCAAGAGGTGCTGGGAAACTGAGGAGATCGAGACTGAGGAATTCACACATGACCTGGGGCACACCTGCCAGGAATGGCTCTGGAAATATGGCAGGGATGAAACCAGAAGGGGAAACCGATGGAAGTTCCCTCTGGAGTGCTCTGCCTGGGGTGTTCTGTGCAGTGCGGCAGAGAGTGAGAAACACTCCCAGGCTGTCACTCATCACAGTTCTCAGGGTTTTGAGTGAGATGCCTGCAGCAGATCCAGCGCTGAGGGGAGTTCATGGGGTCCCTTAGCATTTGGGGTGCCCTGGGATTTGCAGAGAACCCCCCGGTCCCCCCAGGATCTCCCTGTACACGCTGGCGCTGCCCAAGCGCAGTGAGAAGGTTCATACCCGGCACGGGGTCCCCAGTTCTGTCACCGACATCATCCAGGTACCCCCAAAACCTCCCGGGAACCCCAAACCCCCTGGGGCTCCGCTGCCGGAATCAATGGGAATGGTGTTGCACTTTTAATTGCAGTTTCAGTGGGGCCTCCAAATGATGGCTCTTTAAAGTGGAGATGGTAGAGACAATCCCTAAAATCCACCCTGGGGGGCAAAACATCCCCTACAGGGGGTTGTAGCGGGGGCTCCCCTACAAATGTCACTTTAAGCCATCACGATCCCCCCTTAAAAGGGGCCTTTGGGGCTGTGGCCCCACAAATACGCTAAAATGGAGAGGAAAAAGCACCCTTGTAGTGGTGGGTTTCCCCTCCCAAAAAAAACTTTAAAGGAGAAAAATTTCTCTTCAAATGGACCTGAAGAGCCCTAAACGCCCTCACAGAGGGACAGGATCCCCTCCTGTGCTGGGGCCGCTCCGAGCCGGGAACTCTCCCGTTTGCTGCACTCAGGAGAGCCCCGAACGATGACGGGTCCTGGGCTGAGCCCCCCACTCAGCCGGGGGTGCGGAGGGAACTGGGAGGGTGGGACGGGGCTTGGGGGGTCCTGGGGATAACAGGGGGACCCTCAGTGGGTCCAACTTCCCGCTGTCCCCCCTCTCCCACCTCTTTCCCATTTTCCCCTTCAAAGGTCCGATCCCCCCAGCCGGGTTTGGGGGTCACCGGGCCTTTTCCCTTCATGTCCCGGCCCGGCCAGAGGGTCAGAGGAAGGCGAGGAGGAGGAGGAAGAGGAGAGACAGAGGAGGAGGAAGGGTAAGGAGGATCGAGAGGAGGCACCACGTGCGTTCCCTGCTCTCTGTATCTGCAGCTCCTTCGCCCCCAGACCATCGCCCCCCGCATCCCGCAGGTGCCCGGGGAGGGGGAGCTCGCCCCAAATATCCTGGGTGGTTGTCTTGAAGGGATATTTGGAGATTACACGAAATAATGTGATGGGGGGGTGGGGGCTGCAGTACCAATTTTATCCACAAGGGGGCCGCACTGATGGTAATGGGGCTGCAGTACTGGGTTTGTTCACAAGGGGGCAGCACTAGTGAGGAGGGGGAGGCTGCAGTACTGGTTTTGACCACATGAGTACAACACTACTGGAGGGGGAGCTGTCGTACCTGTTTTGTCCACAAGAATACAGCACTACTGGTGGGAGGGCTGCAATGCCGGTTTTGTCCACAAGTGGGCAGCACTTCTGGGGGGGTGGGCTCCAGTACCAGTTTTGTCCACAAGGGGACAGCACTACTGGGGGGGGGGGGGTGGTGCAGTACCAGCTTTGTACACAAGGAATCAGCACTACTGGGTGGGGGACCGCAGTACCTGTTCTGTCCAAAATGGGGCAGCACTACTAGGAGTGGGGGTGGGCTGCAGTACTGCTTTTATCCACAAGGGGGCCGCACTGTTGGGACTGTGCTTGCAGTGCCGGTTTTGTTCACAAGGGGGCAGCACTAGTGAGGAGGGAGGGTCTGCAGTACCGGTTTTGTCCACACGAGGGCAGCACTACGGGGGGGGAGGGAGGTGCCGTACCTGTTTAGTCCACAAGGATACAGCACTACTGGTGGGCGGGCTGCAATGCCGGTTTTGTCCACAAGGGGGCAGCACTTCTAGAGGGTGGGCTGCAGTACCTGTTTTATCCACAATGGGGCAGCACTATTTAGCGGACAAGGGGGGCTGCAGTACCCGTTTTGTCCATGAGGGAGCAGTACTACTGGAAGGGGTCAGCAGTACCAGTTTTGTCCACAAAATGTCAGCACTACTGAAAGGGGGGGGGGGCTGCGATACTAGTTTTGTCCACAAGGGGGCAGCCCTAAGGAGGAAGGAGGGGCTGCAGTTCCAGTTTTCTCCACAAAAGTGCAGCACTACTGGAAGTAGGGGGGGGCTGCAGTGCCTCTTTTTTCCAGAAGGGGACAGCACTACTTTGGGGGGGGGGGTTGCAGTACCGGTTTTGTCCACGAGGAAGCAGCACTACTGGTTGGGGGTCCGCAGTACCTGTTCTGTCTGCAAGTGGACAGCACTACTTGGTGGGGAGGGCTCCAGTACCAGCTTTGTTCACAAGGGGGCAGCACTACTGGAAGTGGGGGGGCTGCAGTACCGGTTTTATCCACAAGGGGGCAGCATTGATGTGTGTGGGGCTGCAGTACAGGGATTTTTGCACAAGGGGGCAGCACTATTGAGGAGGGGGACGCTGCAGTACTGGTTTTGACCACATGAGTACAGCACTACTGGAGGTGGAGCTGCCGTACCTGTTTTGTCCACAAGGATACAGCACTACTGGTGGGCGGGCTGCAATGCCGGTTTTGTCCACAAGTGGGCAGCACTTCTGGGGGGGGTGGGATCCAGTACCTGTTTTGTCCACAAGGGGGAAGACCTACTGAAAGGGGGGGGTTGCAGTACCCATTTTGTCCACAAAATGTCAGCACTACTGGAAGCAGTCGGCAGTACATGTTTTGTCCACAAAATGTCAGCACTGCAGAAGGAAGGGGGTCAGGAGTGCCACTTTTGTCCACAAGGGGGCAGCAGTACTGGGTGGCAGGGGCTGCAGTACAGCTTTTTCCTCAAGGAAGCAGCACTACTTGTGCAGAGGGCTGCATTTCCGGTTTTGTCTCCAAGGGGGCAGTACAGCTGAAGGGAAGGGGGGGCTGCTGTACCAGTTTTGTCCACAAAAGGGCAGCACTAGTGAGGAGAGGGGAGCTGAATTTCCTGTTTTTTTCCACCAGGATACAGCACTACTGGTGCAAGGGGCTGCAGTGCCAGTTTTGCCCACCGGGGGAGCATTTCTGGGGGGGTGGGCTGCAGCACCAGTTTTGTCCACAAGGGGACAGCACTGCTGGTACGGGGGACTGCAGTACTGGTTTTGTCCACAAGGATATAGCACAACTTGTGGGGGGGCTGCAGTGCTGGTTTTGTCCTCAACGGGAAAGCACTACTGAAAGGGGGGGAGCGCTGTACCAGATTTGCCCACAAGGGGGCCGCACTACTGAAAGAAAGCGGCAGTACCGGTTTTGTCCACAAGGGGATAG
>NW_027635902.1:0-87287 GCF_903797595.1 Erithacus rubecula
CTCCCCACTGCCATTTCCCCCCCTTTGCTTTGCCTGGCCTGCTCGTTCATCGATTCTGCTGTCCTTGCCCACCCCTCTCCAGCCTTGCCTGAGTCCCCCTGGAGCCCCCTGCCCTGCCCTGAATTCCCCCCTGCCCTGCCCAGGTGTGTGCCCAGGTGTGTGCCCCCCAGCATCACCCCCCCTCAGCTCTGTGCCCCTCCCCACCCCTGGGGGCAGTGGGAGCTGCTGTCCCCTGCCAGGGCTGTCACCTGCCCTGCTGGCTGTCCCCAGGTGCAGGGGGGTGCCCAGCCCCAGCTGGCCCAGCTCTTGGCTCTCAGGGCTTTGTTCTCTGGCTCTGTGCTGGCGCTCAACAGGCTCCGTGTGGATCACGTGGTGAGTTCAGCTCAGCCCAGGTGAGCCCCAAACCAGCCCAGGTGCAGGTAAAAAGCTGCAGAGAAGCCCTGGGCCCATCCCCACACTGTGGCAGCAGCTGAGGGGGGCTCAGGTAAGACCCCACCTGCAGTGCTGCCTCCAGCTGTGACCCCCCAACACCTGGAGGGTGTGAATGACCCCAGGGAGGGTTTGGGGCAGCAATTTCCACCTGTGCAGGTGTGAAGGCAGCAGGTGGGAGAGGGATTTCCCCATCCCTGGAACCCTTCAGGTGCTACCAGGCTTGGTGGAAGTACCTGAAGGGCTCCCAGGCTGTTTTGGGAGGGGCTGGGCGTGTCCCAGGTGCTCTCTTGTCCCCACAGAGGGCCCTGAGCCAGGTGCTGTTCCTCACGCCCTACCTGCCGGCCGCCCTGCTGCGGCAGCGCCTGCACAGGCACCTGCCTTGGAGGTCTTCTCCAACATAAATCCATTGTTTTAATGCTCTCTGGCCCATGTGCATCTTCCACACCCAATTGGGAAGAGATTGGGGGAAATCCCATGACTTTGGAGACAGTGGGTAGAAACTCCTCCAAAAATCGCTGTTTCCAGAACACCGTGGAAGAGGCCATTTGGAGTGGCTCCACAGCACAGGAAACCAATGAGGAGGAAAAGCCCTGGAGATCCCTCACGAGGGTGGGCTGCAAACACAGATCTTGGGTATCTGAGGAGGAAAGATCCAGCCTGGGCCAGAGAAGTGCGCAGAGCTGCAGCCAGAGCTCAGAGTTTGGGGTCCATGAGCAGCATCATGATGAGAAGAAGCCCCACGAGTGTTCGAATTGTGGGAAGAGCTTCAGCAAGAGATCCTCCCTGATCTGCCACTGCAGAGTCCATGTGGGGGAACGGCCCTACGAGTGTGGAGCGTGTGGGAAGGGCTTCAGTACGAGATACAAACTGATCCACCACCAGATGATCCACACTGGGGAGAGGCCCTACGAGTGTGACAAATGCAGGATGAGGTTTCAGACCAGCTCCAATCTCCTCAGGCATCAGCGCATTCACACAGAGGAGAGGCCCTTCCGCTGCCCCAGCTGTGGGAAGGGCTTCAAATACAACTGCTGCCTTGTCTCCCACCTGCGTATCCACACTGGGGAGAGGCCCTATGAGTGCTCCCAGTGTGGCAAGTGCTTCAGGACCAGCTCTGATCTGATTGTCCACCAAAGGAGCCACACGGCTGAACAGCCCTACGAGTGTGATAAATGCAGCAAGAGGTTTCCAACCAGCTCCAGTCTCCTCCAGCACCAGCACATTCACATAGAGGAGAAGCCCTTCTGTTGTCCCGAATGTGGGAAGGGCTTCAGGTACAAGTCCAACCTCGTCACCCACCGGCGCATCCACACCAGGGAGAGGCCTTATGAGTGTTCTGAGTGTGGGAAGAGCTTCTCACAGAGCTCACACTTGACCACGCACCAACGGAGGTACCACTAAGGGAAGCCCTGTGAGTGCCTTGAATGTGGGAAGAGCTTCATGTGCCGCTCCAGCTCCGTTCTCCGTTACAGGATCCGTGCTGGATGATCCCAGTGTCTCCCAGTGGGCAGAGCCCCAGTGATCTGTGTTGGGAAGACACCTGGCTGGGGGGGCTCCACATTCTCCTGGCTTCCCTTGGGTACCTGGATACATCCACAGACCAACATCACAAATCCATTGTGGAGAGCACATTTGTCGACTTCTGACCCCAGAAAAATATCATTTGTTGCATCTTCTGGTGGCATCAAGCAACACTGGGTGGCCTTGGAGGTCTTCTACAATAAAAAACCATTGTTTTAATCCTCTCTGGCCAATGCACATCTTCCACATCCAAATGGGAACAGACTGGGGCAAATCCCACGATTTTGGAGACAGTGGGGTGGAAACCCCTCCAAAAAGGGTTCTTCCCACCCAGCCAAGCATGTGGATGCTCTGCCAGCAGGGACACGTAAATCTTTTTGTTTTGGCCTTGAAACAAAAAGGTTTCTGTTCATCCCTTTGAAAGTCCTGAAATTAGAGTAAAAATAAAGATGTTGAAGTAATGCATGGATGGGGAGATGTGGTAGACAATGACACAGGTGAGGTCATGGATGGGGACATGAGGGGACACAGCCTTTCATGGGGACATAGACATGGATGGAGACACAGGCCTAGCTGTGGACATAAGGGGACGTGGACATGGGTGGGGACATGAACTGCAACAGCATCAATGCCACAACCTGTGCCACCACAGTGTCACCTGCACCTCATCTCAGCCATGGCTAAGATGGTTGCCCAATGCACCACATCCCCACTGTCACTACTGCAATATCCCAGCCAAATGTCACCACCCACCAGGGTGGGAGGGTTGTTGACAAGTTGTTGTCAGGGCTTGTTCAGCTGGTGAAAAGCAGTGTGGAAGCAAGTGACAGCCACCAGGGTGTCCCAGGGCCACCACGTTCAGGGGACCCCTGGGGGACAGGGCAAGGATCAGTGCCACGCGGGGTGTCACTAGAGGTGTCCTAGTGGCAGTGTCCCCACAGGTGTGGCGACATTGTCCCCTGCTGTGTGTCCTGGTAGCATTGTGTCCCCTCCCCTCTGTCCCCATCCTCCACCATGGTTCCCTGTCACCCCTCTGTGTGTCTCAGTCCCCTTCCATGTGCCCCTGTCTCTCGTCCTGTGTTCCTGTCCCCCACCCCCAGCGTGGCCTAAGTACCTGAGGTCCCAGGCCCGTGTCCTTCAGGGTGTCCCCATGTCCCTCAGGATGTTTCTGTGGCTGCTCCTGGCACTGAGTGTCTGCACTTGCCCCAGCACAGGTAGGGACAAGCCGTGACACCCTGTGACACCCCATGAAAACCTTTCTCCTCTGATTTTGGGTCTTTTCCCCCTATTCTGGATACTTGCTCCCCTATTTTGTGTCTTCCCCTCTTTTGGGTCTTTCCCACTTATTTTGTTTCCTTTCCCCTTATTTTGGTTCCCTTCCTCTTTTTTTGGATCATTTCCTCCCTTTTCCACCCTTTCCCCCATATTCAGGCACCTTCCTGCTTCTGGTACTTTTGTGGATGCCTTTCCCCTCCTCCAGTCCTCTCCCCACCCCTTAGTCCTCCTCACCCCCCCACTGGTTGCCCCCCAGTTGTTGCCCCACACCACATGGACTCGGTGCTCACCATCCTGGACACACTTGAGACTCAGGCCTGGGGCAACTCCCCCAGCACCGCCACGGCCTTGGGGAGGGGGTTGGGGGTCTGCAGCACCCCGGGGTGCTGAGCGGTGCTGGGTGAACGCCCCCCGGCTCTCACTGCAGACCAGTGGCAGCTCCTGGCCGAGCTCCTCCGCCACGACCCGGTGACCCCGGAACTGGGGGCGGTGCTGGCCCCCGACAGCTGCCCAGCTGTTGGTGTCCCAGTGTTCTGCCCTCCTCCGGGAATAAACAACCTCCTGGGACACCCCCCCAAATCTCCCCAAAGGGCATTTGTGGCTTAGCTTTGGAGTCCTTCAAGCTCCAAAAATCTTCCCCTACACCCTCAAAAACTCCCTCCGACAGAGACCCCAGGGGCGAGCTGCCCCTCTGCGGTCACTGTGAGATGGGGGGACAATGTCCCAGGGGCGGGAGGGCTGCGGACACAGCGAGGGCTGGACTGCGTGGTCCCTCTGCTTCCAGTTCCTGCTCCTCATCCTCTATCCCAGCTCTTCCTCCCACTCCTCCTCCTCTTCCTCCTCATCTTAATCCCTCCACCTCTTCTCCCGCTGTTTCTCCATCACCGCTCCCCCATCCCCACTGCTCCTGCCCCGTTCCCGAGCCCTTGCAGCCCGTGGCAGGAGCAGGGATGGAGCCGGGACAGGTCGGGATGGGCAGCGCGGAGCTCTCGGCTGCTGCCACCCACTGGGGGTGGGGGAAACCCGGCCTGGGGAAAAGGAGAGGGAAACTGGGAAAACTGGGGGACAGCAGATCCAAAGTGGGGCTTGCTGGGGACCCTGGGTGGGAAATTCCATCCCTTTGGACTCTTCCCAGACACCTGGAGATGCTGGAGCAGGGACTGCAGAGATGGGTGAGGGATCCCAAGAGTGGGATTTTGGGGACAGGATCTGTGGGAATGGGAATGTCCTGCTCCTTTCCCGGGGCAGGGTCACACCTGAGCCAGGTGTGCAGGGCAGGACCTTGCCCTGAGCCTTAGCACTGTCCCACCTGCAGTATCTGCTTCCCCTCGGCCTCTTCCTCCTGTGGCCACAAGCCCAGCTTGGTGTTGAACAAAGGGGCTGGGCTGGGGTCATCCCATGGTGGGGGCTGCACACCCCCTCTGCCCCCTCTCCAAATTCCCTCCCGGGGGCTGCAGGAGCTGGGGCAGGAGCCCTGTGGGGAGGGAAAAGGGGGTGACACCAGGATTGGGTTATAGTGGAGTTGTAACTGTGGCCAGGGAAGAGCAGGGTGAGAACATGTGAGAGGAACAATTGTGCACAGCCAGGGCAGGGCAGGAGGAGGGGCAGGAGCTGCTCCAGGGGCTGGAGCTGATTGCCCTGACATTCCATGGTGCAGTCTGTGCTGAGGCAGCCGGGCCCCTGCAGCCCATGGAGGGCACGGAGTGCAGAGATGCACCTGCAGCGCCTGGAGGAGCCCGTGCCGGAGCAGGGGGATGCCTGAGAGGAGACTGGGACCCCATGAGAAACCTGTGCTGGAGCAGGGACCTGGCAGGGACCTGCAAACCCGTGCAGAGAGGAGCCCACGCTGGAGCAGGGTCCTGGCAGGACTTGTGAGCCCATGCAAGTGTGACCCACGATGGAGCAGTTAGTGAAGAACTGCTGTCCATGAGATGAACTCACCTTGGGGAAGTTCATGGAGAAGCATCTCCAGAAGGAACCTCATGGTGCAGCAGAGCAACCACTCCTCTCCCCGAGCAGCAGGAGAAACAACACGTCATGAACTGACCCTGCACCCACTGAGGCAGGAGGTAGAGCTGGGAAGGAGGGAGAGATGGGCAGAAGGTGTTTTTAAAGCTTCATTTTACTTCTCACTATGCTGCTCTGATTCAATTCATTTAAATTCAATTAATATCTCTAATTTCAAACCTGTTTTTCCCATTATGGCATTTGCTGCGTGATCAGTTCCAGTCCTTATCTCAACCCATGAAGCCTTCATTCTATTTTGTCTCCTGTCCATCTCTGGAGGGGAATGAGAGCAGCTTTGGTGGGTGCCTGGCATCCAGCCAGGGTCATCTGACAACACTTCCTTTCTCTCATCCTTTCTTTCTTTCCAGAGGTCACAGTGCAGAGGTTGAGTGGGGCTTTGATGGGGGCAGTGAAGGTGTTGGGGAGCAGCAGGGACAGGAGCCCCAGGGATGTGGGACAGGCATGAGAGGGGCCCAGGCAGCTGGCAGGGGGCAAGGCCTGTCCCCCTGGGCCAGCAGCAGCCCCGTGCCCTGCCCAAGGCGCTGCCACCAGGGGCTGGGCCCAGAGGCAGGGGGAGACCCCAGTCCCGGGGGCGGCGTTTCTGCCCCGAGCCCCGTCCAGCCCAGCCTGCCCCGAGTGCGCAGTGACCGCTGGCACGGCTGCACTGGACAGCGTGACCTGCTGGGGACACTGAGAGCTGCCCTGGGACACTGCCCTGGGGATGGCACAGGCACCAAACAAACCACAGCCAGCCCCCTCCTTGGGATGGCACAGGCACCAGAGCACAGCACAGCCCCGCTCCTTGGGATGGCTCAGCCCCTGTGAGTGTCCCAAGTGTGGGAAGAGCTTCTCACAGAGCTCTCATTGCACCAGATACCAACGGAGGCACCACTGAGGGAAGCCCTGGGAGTGCCCTGAGTGTGGGAAGAGCTTTGTGCCAGTCTTAGGCTGCAATGCCAGATGTAACCAGAAGTATATATTCTATCACCATCTGTTAAAACCAGGTAGAGCAGTGTTCCTTATCTTTTCCATGACTCATCCCTCATAACTGTGGGGGGGATGGGATGTGGGGGAGGGGGGGAATATCCTCTGTTAATAGGCCAGCTGTTAAAGCCAGGTGCAGCTGTTTTCTTTATCTCTTCCAGGACCCACCCTTTGTCCAGGAAGATATCTTCGGTTAATAAGCCACTAAATCTCACTGCAGGACTGATCAAATTACATCCTCAATTTGAGATGCCACCCTCATCCATGAGGAAGAGCCAAAAAAAGTCTGAAAATTTGAAACATCAGAGAAGCCTTTTTCCATTAAATTCCCAGAGGAAGACCAAGTCCATCTTCATCACCACTAGACTTAAAAAAGAAACTACACCTTTCTCCAAAATCATTGTTTCAACAAAACCACATCTGTCACTCCAAGAAAACTATAGTCAGCATTTAATCACACTGCTAACAACACCCTGACCAACAGGGCGTCAGGCTGTATTCTGACTCTATCAGGGTTCTGGTTTCTATACTACTATATTTTTATTTTAATTTTCCTAGAAAACACTGTTATTCCTATTCCCATATGCTGAAGGAAAGCACTGCTTCAGCTAGTGAGAAACCCTCCCCTGCCTCACAGAGGGACAGTCTGATGATGCAGCAGTGGAACACACAACGTTACAACCCTCCAGGCTCCAGCTGAGCTGCAGGGGCAGGCACAGCCAGCAGCAGTCACCCTTGTAAAAACTAAAAAGTCTAAGATGAAATGAGAGCACCCAGTTAATAAAGATAAGAAAGGAGGGTCCTCACAACCTGTAGGGGAGTCAGAGGTTGAGATTATCACTGATTCCCTGTAGTATAAAAGTCTCTGTAATTTGCAAAAAGACATTGTATGATGGGAGCATAAGGTTTATACAATCTGATTACTTCAGGTCTGGGACCTTTTGGGTACAGGTGTACAACTGGATGGTTCTGAGGCAAGGAATTTGGGATCCTTGACCCAGGACTCAGGTGTGGATCAGGTAGTCGTAAGGGAGCCAGACCCCCTTTCCCTCTGGGAGTAGTTTTTAATGAGTGTAAGAGAGAGGTTTTTCCACAGAGAGAATGCAGGAGCACCACCATAGAATGCACTGGAAGAGCCTTGAGGAAGGGATCCAGCAGCTGAGAGAAGTGGCAGCACTGGAGGTGCTCTTTGGGAGGGGTGGACAGCAGGACAATGGCCATGACAAAGTCAGGTGCACAGGGCAGATGTGGAATTTCACAAATCTAGGACCATCTCAATATACCACCTTCATTGCAATGATTAATGCTGGTAACAACCAAGAGACTGGGTTCTGTCACCAACAAGCTCAGAAATTACAAGAGTATGATCAACAGCCCGATGCAGACTCATGTCTCTGCTCTGGTTAAGGAACTCAAAGAGGAGTTTAAGAGACGAGGGAGACAAGGGAAGAGATGAGGAAGATCAATGCAGCATGAGTACGAGTCACAGGCCCCAAAGTCAGAGCCCAACACCCCCCAGCTAGGGAGAGAGGGTACACCCCACAAGCTGACCAGTGGTTCTTTTTGCACAACCATGGGGAAATCAGGAAAAGGTGAGATGAGAAACCCACCTCTGTCCTGGCAGCACGGGTGTGTCAACTCAGGGAGGGAAATGTTAACAGAGGGAGCTCCACTAAAGTGAAGGGAGCCTCCCATGACCAAGCTGCCAGGTATTACAGAAAGGAGGATAACCTGTGAGATCCCCTTAAAAGAACCTCTAGTATGTATGCCCAAAAAAGAAATAATAACCAGGGCTAGAGGGGCTCTGCCTCGAGCCAGGGAGAGGCATGGGAAAGCCAGGTCTTTTGGATGGAGTAGATCCAATGCCCTGGCACATCAGAGCCACAGAAACATGAGGCGTTAGTTGATACTGGTTCACAGTGTACCCTAATGGCATCAGGACATGTGGGGGAAGAACCTGTTGCCATTGTTGGGGTGACAAGAGGATCACAGGAAATGACTTTGCTGGAGGCTGAGGTGAGCCTGACTGGGAAGGAGTGGCAGAAACATCCAATTGTGACTGGCCCAGTGTTGCATCTGGTTGTTAATTAGGGTGGTAGCTAATAAAGGAGCAGGAAAGGCCTTTGCAAGGGTTTTATAGAGATGTTTATTTCAGCCACAGATCTGCATCATCCAGAGTTCAGGGAACAAAGGCAATGGGGCTTGTGGGGGCTTCAGGTTTGGTACATGGGATCAGCAGGCGGGGAAAACTTTAGGGGCCAATTACCAGGGGACAGGGGGTGTCCAAGGGTGGGGTTAGGGCAAAAAGGCCAACAGGGGAACAGAGTGGGAGTGACCAAAAGGCTGACAGACAGGGAGAGGGGCACAGGGTTGACCCAGGGAATAAAACAGGGGTTGCTTTCCCTAATTGGGAATGCCTTTGGTCTCCACAGCCCAGATGCTCCGTGTATTCTAGGCACAGACTTTCTCAGGAACAGCTATTACAAAGATCCAAAGGGACTCAGGTGGGCTTTTGGAATAGCTGCTGTAGAGGCAGAGGGCATTAAGCAATTGAACACCTTGCCTGGACGATCAGAAAACCCCTCTGCAGTAGGACTCTTGAAGGTAGGAGAGCAACAAGTGCCAATTGCCATCACGATGGTGCACTGCCAGCAGTATCAGATGAATCAAGATGCCATGATCCCCATCCATAAAATTTTGGCTAGAAACCCAAAGGGTGGTCAGTAAAACCCACTCATCCTTCAACAGCCCCAGTTTGCCTGTGGGCAAGTCTGACAGAAAATAGAAATTGACTGTAGACTATTGTGCCTTGAATGGAGTGACTCCACTGTGGGAGCAAAGACAGAGAGTACCATGGATTTAATTAGCATAAGCAGCTGGATAACCAAGAGGCCTTGGTAAGAACACAGAGAGCTTTGAAGATTGCATGAAGATTGGATCAAGACTGGTGACAGGAAAGAAGACTGAATTAAGTAGAAAAGTTGCAATATGTGTGATGGTTAACCCAATCAATGCACTAAAAAAAAATACTAGCCTTCCTAAAAATAGTATATAAGCATATGTAGCTCACAGTAAATTTGGATTCTGATCACCAGTCAGTAGTTCCTGTCTCTCTCTCAATAGTTGCTGAGTGCTGCTGTGCCAGACATGCTGGAACTCCAGTACGAGCTGGAGTCCAAGGCAGCAAAGTGGCACCACTGACATTGCAATTTTTCAATGCATTTTTCTCCATTCCTTTGGCAGCAGAGTGCAGGCCTCAGTTTGCTTTCACCTGGAGGGGTGTCCAGCACACCTGGAACCCACTGCCCCAGGGCTGGAAACACAGCCCCACCATCTGCCATAAACTAACCCAAACTGCACTAGAAAGGGGAAAAGCTCCAAAACATCTACAGTATACCAGTAACATCATTGTGTGGACAAACACAGCAATAAAAGTGTGTGAGAAAGGAGAGAAGATCATCCAGATTCTGCAGGAAGCTGGCTTCACCATCAAGAAGAGCAAAGCCAAGGGACCTGCCTGAGAGATCCAGTTCCTGGGAGTGAAGTGGTAGATTGACAGCGTCAGATTCCCTCTGAAGTTATCAATAAGATCACTGCAATATCTCCACCAACCAGCAAGAAGGAAACACAAGCTTTCCTAGGCACCATAGGTTTTTAGAGAATGCACATTCCTGAGTACAGCCAGACTGTGAGCCTTCTCTGCCTGGTTACCTTCAAGAAGAACAATTCCAACTCCAGCCCTGAACAGTAACAAGCCTTTGCCCACATTAAGCAGAAAATCGCTCATACAGTAGCCTTTAGCCCAGTCAGGACAGGACCAAAAGTGAGGAATGTGCTTTACACTGCAGCCAGGAACAATGGCTTGTCCTGGAGCCTTTAGCAGAAGGTGCCTGGGGAGACTCGAGGCCAAACACAAGAATTCTAGAGTCAAAGTTACGGAAAGACCGAAGCCAACTACACTCCCACAAAAATAAGAAAGTTCAACCCACCTCAGAAGTAATTAGTACAAAAGCACAACTCCTCTTGGCACCCCAACTACCCCGGTTCTGGAGTGGATGTTTAAAGAAAAGGATCCCTCTACCCACCACACCACCAACACTACATAGAATAAATGGATTGCCTTCATCACACAGTGAGCCTGTATTGGAAATCTGAATTGCCCTGAAATTTTAAAAATAATTACAAACTGGCCACAAGATTAAAACTTTAGTCTCACTAACAAAAAGGAGCAGAAACAAGTAACCCAGGCTAAAAAGCTCCACCATACAACCAACTACCAGCACAAGAAACACGCTGTGCTCTTGTCACTGACAGTTTCTGTCTCATGGTTGAGATGAACCAGAAGTGGAAAGTGGCCGCAGGGAGCCCCACACGACGAGTCACACAAGCTACTGAAGGAGAAGGTGAATCAAGTGCACTTGCTGAACTCAAAGCCATTCAGCTGGCCCTGGACACTGCTGAAAGAGAGAACTGGCCAAAGCTCTACCTTTATACTGAATCATAAATAGTAACCAATGCTCTGTGGAGTTAGCTAGAAAGGTAAAAAAGGCCAGCTAGCAACATAAAGGAAAACCAATTGAGGCTGCTGATGAGTGCAAAAACATTGCCACTCAGACAAACTCTCTGTAAAAGTCCATTTTGTAGATAGGCATGTCCCCAAAAGTCAGGTAATAAAAAACACCAAAAGAACAAGCAAGTAGATCAAGCTGCAAAAATAGAGATGTCACAAATAAATTTAAATTACAAACATAGGGGAGAGTTGTTCCTAACTCAATAGGCCCATAATACCTCAAGCCATCAAGGCAAAAATGCCACCTCTAAGTAGGCACAAAACTGAAAAGTAGATTTAACCATAAATAGCATTTCTCAAGTTACCCATAACTGTAAGACATGTGCTAAAATCAAGCAAGCCAAGCCGATAAAGCCTCTCTAATATGGGGGGCAGTATTCCAAATATAAGTATAAAGAAGCCCAGCAAATGAACTACATCACACTGCCTCAAACCCCCCAAGGCAAGTGCTACGTGAGCACAATTGTAGAAGCCACCACTAGATCATTAGAAACCCACCCTGTACCTCACACTACTACTCAAAACACCGTCTGAAGCCCAAAAAAGCAAGTCCTATAAAGACACAGCACCCCTGAGAGAATCGTCAGACAACAGGACCCATTTCAAGAACAGCCTTAGAAACACCTCAGCCAAAAACCAGGATATTGAATAAATAGATCATATCCCTTATCACACACCAGCTGCCAGGAAAGTTGAACTGTACAACAGACTACTTAAAATTACCCTAAAGGCACTTGGCAGGGAAACATCCAAAAATTGAGAAATGAACTTAACAAAAGCCACCTAAATAGTCAACACCTGAGAGTCCATCACTCAAGCAAGTCCTGCCCAGTCTGAAGCCTTGCACACAGTGCATGGGGATAAAGTCCCTGTAGTGCACATAAAAGGTATTTTAGACTGTTTAGATTAGGCCCACCTCAAGCAAAGGCAAATCAATCCCTACAATTGTTTTTGCTCAAGAACCTGGTTACACTTGGTAGGTAATGCAGAAAGACAAAGAAACCTGTTGAGTACAGAAAAACCTAATCTTAAGCAAGAACTGTGTGTAAAGTCTCATTGTGTATATATATATAGAGTACAGTTTAAAGAAGGTATTAATTTAGGTATGATGCAGATGGTAATAGAATAAGGAGTAGATAATGTCTTAGGTTGCAATGCAAGATGTAACCAGAAGTATATATTGTATCACCATCTGTTAAAACCAGGCAGAGCAGTGTTCCTTATCTTTTCCATGACTCATCCCTCATAACTGTGGGGGGGATGGGATGTGGGGGAGGGGGGGAATATCCTCTGTTAACAGGCCAGCTGTTAAAGCCAGGTGGAGCTGTTTTCTTTATCTCTTCCAGGACCCACCCTTTGTCCATGAAGATATCTTCTGTTAATAAGCCACAAAATCTCACTGCAGGACTGATCAAATTACATTATCCCACTGTGAGATGATGTAATTCTTCCCAAGGGGAAAAATCAAGCATATCCTACCTAAATAAAATCCAAAATTTGAAGCATCAGAGCAACCTTTTCCCACTAAATTCCCAGTGGAAGACCAGGCCCATCTTCATCACCACTAGACCTTAAAAAAGAAACTACACCCTTCTCCGAAATCATTGTTTCAACAAACCACATCTGTCACTCCAGGAAAGCTGTAGTCAGCATTTAATCACACTGCTAGCAACACCCTGACCAACAGGGCGTTAGGTTGTATTACAACTCTGTCAGTGTTTTGCTTGTTATATTACTATATTTTTATTTTTATTTTCCCAATAAAGAACTGTTATTCCAATTCCCATCTTTGCCTGAGAGCTCATTAATTTCGAAGTTACATTAATTTAGAGGGAGGGAGTTTACATTTTCTGTTTCAAGAGAGGCTCCTGCCCTCCTTAGCAGACACCTGTCTTTCAAACCAAGACACTGCACTGCTCCATCTCCATCCCCCACGGCAGGATGATCCCCAGTGACCCCCAGTGGGCAGAGCCCCAGTGGTCCCAGGTGATCCATGTTGGGAAGACACCTGGCTGGGGCTCCACATCCTCCTGGCTCCCCGTGGCCTTTTCTTTCTGGATTTTCTTTGCCCTTCCCAAACACACAAAACTGGGGTAAAAATAAATAAGTTGAACTAAGATGTGGAAGGGGACATGGGGGGATCTTCCCAGGGATAAGAGAGATGCTGGGTCCGAGGGAGTTGAGGGTTCCTGGGAGGGACTGGGGGGTTGCACAGGGCTTTGGGCACCCCAGTCCCAGCAGCTCCAGCTGCACTGGGAGATCCTGGTGGATGTTCTGGGACAGTTGATCAAGGACCCCCTGCCCTGGAACTGTCCCCATGTCCCCCTGCCCATTCCCCTGTCACCTCACTCCCAGTCCCATCCTGCTCCCATTCCAGTCTGGATCCCATTCCCACTTTCATTCCCTGTCCCTGTCCCATATTCTGTTTGGTTGCCTTTCCCATATTTCCAGGTCCATATTCCTTGTCCTGTTCCTATTCTCATATTCCTGCTCTCATTCCCATACTTCCATTTCTATAATCCCTGTCCCATTTCATAGTTCCCACTCCCAGTTCTACTCCCGTATTCCCATTTCCAATCCTGGTCCCATCTTCCTAATCCTCATCCCATATTCTCTCTCTGGTTGCTGTTTTCACATTCACCGTCCCATTCCATGTTCCTTTGGGCATTGCTCAGGGCCCCCAGCTGGCCCCAGCAGCCCATCCTGCCAGCAGCCCTGGGCTCAGAGCCCTCCCTCCTGCTGGGGCCGTGCAGGGGCCACGGGCCTGCCCCAGGCTCCTGTTCTGCCCCAGGAGCAAGGCTGCAGCTCCAGCCTTTGTGCCCTGGGCCGCAGCAGCCCAGGGCAGGCCCAGCTGCAGAGCTCCCAGCCCCGATGGGTTCCACTAGAACACTGCTGAACACTGATCCCCATCCCAGATTCTCTCTCCGCTTGCTGGCTGCACACTCCCTGTCCTGTTCCCATATTCCCATCCCAGCTCCCATTCCCGGTCTCTATCCCCATTCCAGGCCCCGTTCCCGGTACCTCTGCCGTATTCTCGGCCCTGTCCCTACTCCCGGTCCCTGTTCCCTCCTACCAGACGCCGCCGCCATCGCTCTGGCTCCCCTCGGCTCTCACATGACCGGGAAAACCGCGCGCTGCTCGAGCCCACCAATCACAGCGCGCGATCGCTCCTTTATTTGCATAACCACGCCCTTGTGCTTGGCCCCGCCCACCGCCGCCTGTAGCCGCGTCCCGGCGCTCCTTGCTCTCAATGCTCCCAGTAAGAGCGGTACTGGGGGGGAAAGCGCTCCCAATTCCTTCCCAGGGCTCTCAGGATCGCCTGCGGTGCTCCCAGTACCGCTCCCAGTGCTCCCACTATCATTCCCATCGCCGCGCGGGGCGAGGCCGCTTTGGAACCTCCCAGAGCAGAGCGCGGCTGCTTTTGGGTGTCGACACCTGCCCGGGCCGAGCGGGGAACGGAGGGGGAGCGGGAGGAAGAGGAGGAGAGGGAGGAAAAGCAGGGACCCAGGAGAAGCAAGAGCAGGAGCAGGAACAGAAAGAGGGGGAGTGGGGGGAAAAGGAGGAGCCGCAGAACCTCGCGCGTAGCCCGGCCGCCCCCTCAGGCGGCAGCTCAGCGGGTACGGCAGCATCGGCCCTCCCCTGGGAGAGGAGGTTAGCGGGGAGGGGCGCTGGCCACAAATCCATCGCGGGACTCTAGGGGACGGCTTTTTCCAGGGCAGGGGATGTTTGGATCTTTGGAGCCAACAGCTGAGCTGGAAATGCCCCTGAATGGATCGTGCCGGGTCCCATGTGGCGGTCACTTTTTACCGGCGGGGAGGGGGGCAATATCGGCTGTGGGGCTCCCCGGGAGAGCCGGGGGGGGAAGGCGGGAGCCCCGGAGCGGGGAGAGCGCAGAGGGGCGATCCCGGAGCCGGGGGACCCCCGGCAGCCTGGAGGGGTGCGGGAGGTTGGTGCTGAGCGGGCTCCGGGCCCCCGAGGCTGAAAGGGGCGCTGACTGCTCCAGCTGCCCTTGGGCAGCGCCACCATCAAACCCAACGTGCTCAGCCCTTGTTTTCCCCCCCAAACCAGGATTTCCCATTCCCAAACCTTGGCCGAAGGAGGAAGATGAAGCCGTGAGGAAGATGGTCCGGGAACCCGAGGCAGGTGAGCAGAAAGTCACTGCCTCTTTCCCCCTCTGTCCTGCTCCATCTCCCAGCCCAGCACGGCCCCCGGCTGCAGGACAGCCCCGCTGTGTGCGCTGTCCTGACGGGGACGCAATGGGGGAATCTCCTTCCCTCTGGTACGAAGGCAAATCCCATCCTCTCCTTGTCCTTCCTCGCCCAGACAAGGAGCAGAGGATGGAGACTAGGGAGGACAAATCCCCGCAGCAGTGTGTCCTCAACTGTCCCCCCGTACTACATGGACTCGGTGCTCGCCATCCTGGATGCCCTCGTGTCCCTGCCCCGGGCCTGTGGATCTCCACTTCCAAGAGATTCAGAGCTGGCCCGGCTGCCAGGGGACACTGGCACTCCGGTTGGGTGGCCTGGTGATGTTGGTGGGAGGGGGTTTGGTGTCATCTTCGGACTGAATGTGGGTCTTGTCCACTCTGCAGTGAAGAGCAGCCAGGGCCAGGGAGCCTGGGATGGATGGGTACAGGAGAGGTTGGACACTGGTCCAGATGGACACCAGAGCCATGGATCCCACTCTGGATGGACACTGGTCTGGATAGATATCAGAGCCATGGATCCCATTCTGGATGGACACTGATCCAGATGGACACCAGAGCCATGAATCTGCAACGTGGTGGGTGCGGGGTTGCGCAGAATCCTCAGGGGGATGATGGGGGTGGAAGTGGCCAGGGCTGACCCCAAAAATGCTGTCACCAGCCGTCCTGTAGGATGTGGGCCATGCCCTGCTTTGGGGCACTGGTGACAAACTGGTGGGTGGCGGTGACAAAAAGCGCAGGTGCCACCTCGGAGATGGCACAGCGAGGGGGTCCTGTGCACCAAGCCCCCGCCCCTGAGGGTGACAAAGGGGGATCAGTGGCGTTCCTGAGGAGAGTCCCCCTGTGCCCGCGGCATGGGTTGGGGGGCACCCATCACCCTGTCCCCCTGTCACTCTGTTCCTCTGTCACCAGAAGGGGTGGGGCCTCAGGGGGGCTGGTGTGGGCACTCACTGGGTGGGGACCTCTTCCCTGGGTGGGCAGGGACATCTCGAGAATTTGGGACTCCACAAATTGGGACCCTTCAAGGTGGGGATGCCAGGCTGGGAGTGCACCCCCACCACCCCCGAATCCACCCCATGGACCTCTCCAAATTATTTTCTCTATCTCATCATTCCAAATTCAGCCCCCTCAAATGCCTCCCCTGTTCCATTGACCCCAAATCCAAGCCCAAAATTCTTCTCCCCATCCCACCACCCCCAAATCCAACCCCTGGACCTTCCAAAATTACTCCCTCCATCCCACCGCCATGTAATGCAGGCCCTGGACCTCCTAAAATGGACTCCCCCCCACCACACATGGAGGTGGAAGCCCCGCCGGACACTCCCGAGCCCCCTGCCCTACCGAAGACCTGCAAATGGCACACCGTGACCACTGCCACACCCAGAAGGACTCTGAAAGGGATGGGGGATCCCCGGGGAGCCGGGCTGGGTGCGGCTGCAGGGCTGGAAACGCTCCTACAGCCACTCTGACACCGACAGCAACAGGGCTGGTGACAGGGGTGTCCCCAAGGCCAGCATGTGCTGGTCACTGTTCCAGAGGGCATTTTCCACCCCTCCAAGGCACCCAAGAAGCCACGGGGATGTGAGGGGATGAGGCCACATGAATTTCAGCAGTACCTGCACTCCGTGGGCAGGAGGAGTAGACGTGCTGTCCCCGGGGCAGGTGAGAGGGTACAAGGGTGGGAGAGTGGGGGAAATTTTGGGGTGATGGGTGGGGGCTGATGATTTTTGGGGTGATTACAATGGGTGGGGGGTGATGATGGGTGGGGGATGATGAGGATGATTTTGGGGGTGGTGGGTGATGGGATGATGATGATAGGTGGGGTTGATGAATTTTGGAGTGATGATGGGTGGGTGGTGATGATGATGGTGGGTGGGGGGTGATGAATTTCGGGGTGACAAGGATGGCTGGGGGGTGATGGGGATGGTTTGGGGTCATGGTTTGGGGAAGTGATGACTTTTAGGGTGATGATGATGATGGTTGGGAGGTGATGGATTTTGGGGCATGGGGTGGGAGGTGCTGGCCTGGCACAGCCACCTGGAGTGCCTTGTCCCCCCCTCATCACTCCCATGTCCCCACATGTCCCCATGCCAGGGGACAGTGGCACCGGGCCAGGTCCTGTGGCTCTGGCACCAGGACCCAGCCAAACTGACTTGGCACTTGTGGGGCCACCCATGGGGTGGGCATGGAGCCACCCTAGCCTAGCCCCACACCTGGCCTGTCACTGTCACACTGCCACACCTGCCAGCATTTGCAACCCATGGACACGTGTCCCCTGGCCCTGCCATGCTCGTGGTGGCACCTCCATGAGCATCACGACACCTGTGGTGCCACCTCCATGGCCACCTTGGTGTCATCATACCCATGGTGGCTGCTCCATAGCCACATGTGCCCTTGTGTCACCACAGTCATGGTAGCACCTCTTTGGCCATGTGTCCCCTCGTGGTTGGACCTCCATGGATGCCTGTCCCCTGGTGTCACCACATCCTTTGTGGCACCTCCATGGCCACCTGTCCCCCATCCTAGCACCCCTGGTGGCACGGCCAGGCCACATGTCCTCTGTCACTGCCACACCCCTCGTGGGTGGCAGGCACACAGGGGCACCCCTGCCCTGTTCTGCCCCCTCCCATGGCCAGGGCACACCATGGCCCCTGCCGAGCAGCCCTGTAAATGGCCTCTGTTACAAGCAGCCAGTAAGGAAGGGCAGGGAATTGTTACCGTGACACTTAAATGCAGTTTATTTCTTTTGTTCATCCAAAGAAGTTGAGGGATATTGTAGGTGCTGTACTTAGGAGGAGTGGAATGACTGAGTTCACCAGGCTGGAACAGCTTTATTCTTGAGTGAAAGCTGAGTGCTGGATGTTGAAGTAATTTCAGAGAAGCTCAGAATCTGCTGAGTTGGAAGGACTCCATCAGGATCATTGAGTCCAACTCCTGTCCCTGCACAGAACACCACAATTCCACCATGAGCCTGAGAGCACTGTCCAAATGCTTCTTGTCCCAAGACAGACTTGGGGCTGGGACTGACCGCTTCCCTGGGGACCCTGTTCAATTGCTCAAGCTCCCTCTAGGTGAAAAACTTTTCCCTGATATCCAACCTAAGCCTCCCTGACTCAGCTCCAGCCATTTCCTTGAGTCCTGTCCCTGCTCATGAGAGTGAAGAGATTGGTGCTGGTCCCTGCACTGCCCCTTGGGAAGATGTTGAAGAGCTCAGTGAGGTCTGACCTGAGTCTCCTCCTCTCCAGCTGAACAAACCAAGCTGGTCCTCACAGAGCCCCTGCAGATCCTTCCCCATCCTAGTGACCTCCTCTGGACACTGTGCAATGGCTTCATGTCTTTTCTATGTTGTGTTGTCACTCAAGGTGAGGCCACCCCAGTGCAGAGCAGAGTGTGACAATCCCCTCCCTGGCCCAGCTGCTGGTGCTGGGCCTGCTGCCCCAGGACACGGTGGCACTTTGGGCTGCCAGGGCACTGCTGACTCATGTTCAACTTGCCCTTGGCCAGGACCCCCAGGTGCCTCCCTGCAGCTGCTCTCCAGCCTCTCCTTCCCAGTCCATACACCAAGGCAGGGGTGCCCCATCCCAGGGGCAGAATCTGGCACTGCCCTTGTTGAACTCCACACAGTTGGTGATTGCCCATCTCTAGTTGTGAGGTCTCTCTCAGAGCCTCTCTGCCCTCCAGGCAGATGACAGCTCCTCCCAATTTAGTGCCATCAGTTAATTTACTGACTATCCCTTCAAGTCCCATGTTCAGGTCCTTAATGAAGATGTTGAAGAGCTGGGGCTGACAGTGGAGTCCTGCAGAACCCACTGGTGACCACTGCCAGTGTGGTGCCACCCTCAGTGCCTGACCCCTGAGCCAGTTGCTCACGCCATGTGTTTATCCTGCTGTGTGCTGGACACTTTGTCCAGAAGCATTCTGGGAGACACAGGAACAAAACCTCTGCTGAAATCCAGAAAGATTCCATCTGCTGGTTTTCCTGCATCAACCGAGTGGGTTTTACCCTGTCGTAGAAAGAAATCAGACTTCAGAAGCAGAACCTTCCCCTCATGAAGCCATGCTGACTCTGACTGATGCCTGTATTGTCCTCCAAGTGTTTTTCAATACTACCCAGAATAAACTTTTCCATGATTTTATCAGGTATCGAAGTGAGACTGACTGGCCTGGAGTATCTGGTGTCCTTCTTGTCCTCCTTGACAATCAGGACAGCATTTGCCAGCTTTCAACCAACTGGGACCCCTCAAATCCCATATGTGAGCTCTGTGTTTGCTCTGATTTCTCCAGGGGAAGCAGACTGCTCACACTCGCATGTCTGAGCTTCTATTCTCCTCAGGCAAACCCACTCTGAGGGCAGCAATAGTTAAAAGAATAATTAAAAATAATTCCTGATTACAGGCACAAAGTCATTGCAGTTAAAGCAATCTCTTCAAAAGCTCTTTAAGGTGGGATTCACAGGGCACAAGTGAACTGCCATGAAAGTCAGGTTGGGAAAAAAAGTCTTAATCATGTCTGCATTTAGTACAAAATCCCAGCTTCAGGGGAAGTTGAGGAATGTGTTATTCTAGAAAGAATTGTCTTAAGTGGACACACTGTACTTGTTGCTCTTTGCAAAGCAAAGATAAGAGTCTGTCACATTCTGCTGTTTAAATAAAATTATCTGGTTACATTTCAGGGATTTTTGGTGGCTTGGAAACAGTTTGGTGACATGTTGTGAGCATTTTCTTCTTTGTGCATTTCAGCTCTATGTTTGAGGAAGTGTCTCCTTTGATTTCCTGTAGAAAGCAGAAGTTCTTTACTTGGCTGGATGTGTGGGGCATAACTCCACCAAGCTCACTCACTGATAATAGAAAATGCATCTGTTTCTATACTCCATTTTATATACATATTCACTGATTTTCCTGGAATAAGCATACATATGATAATTATTTCTCCCAAAATCATTAATATACTTTGTCTTCCCTTTCTGCATGCGTTCTTCTGTCCTGGGGGTCTCTGGTGGTCCCTGGTGGTTGGCAACCCCAAAGTCACACCTGAGCTGGTAAAAGTTGGCACAACTGGGCTGGTTGCTTTCCAGTTCTTCCTATGGAAAAGGCATCATGCGGTTCCATAGGCCAGTGAGTTTTTAAAAATAAGCATTGTATTAACCTAATGCCTTTTCCGACACTACCTAAATACAGAGGCCAGACAAAATTAAGGGAACAAAAAGCGGTTGTTATTTATTGAAGGGCCTTCAGGTACATCTTGGGCAGACAAGCTGTAGATTTGATGGTAGATAAAGTTAGCACCTAGAGATAAAAGAAACAGTGGGAGGGATTATACTGATTGATGAATGGGAAAAGAGATTTGCCTTTACAAACAAACTGGAGGTTTGCTGGTAAATGAAATTGGATATCGGAAGATGAAAGAAGCAACGGGGAAAAACTATGAATTGTATAAGAATTAAAAATTAAAAGGAAGGGTTATACATTAGAGGGGAATGTCAGGTGTCAGGAGTTCCGGGAAGTCTGTTCCTCTCAAGTACCTCAGCCAATGGGGAAAGAGAGAGGGAAAAGCGGCCGGGAAATTGGGATAAAAGGAGGCTGCGTCCTCCAAAAATTGGACAGATCCCAGGGGAATGCCCTATGGCCTCTCCCTTTATTCGAATAAAGCAAAAAGGACTCCTCTGTCTCCTTTTTGGACATAAACCTCCGGTGTTTGTGGATTAATTTTCCTTACAAACTTACAGGAACTCCTCCCGGTTATTATAATTTTTGAATCAGGGACTCTCAGGCAGAGATATGGGAGTAGGAATAAGAGCTCTTTATTAATATATCTAGCCAGACAAACAGAAACAACAGCAGCTATGAAAATTAACAACAAAACAGAACAAATAACTCAGTTCCAGTCCCTTTTCAGCCGCAGACACGCTCTGCCTGCGTTTGATCCCGGTGGTGGAAAGTGGGGCAGGGCACACACGGAGCTGCGGAGGCTGCAGGTGGGACCGGGGGGGGCAAAGCTGCAGCTCCGTGTCCCAGGTGGGAGAAGAGTGGAGGAAGGTCCCCTCCCTTCTCACCGTGCGGGTCCTGGTGCTCAGCTGTGTGCTCAGAGACAGGAGGCTGGAGCGGAGAGATGGCAGTGCAGGGTCCGGCAGCAGAGAACCCGGCTCCTGATGCTCGGATGGTGAGGGCTGGAAGGGTGCAGTCCCCGGACTCCCCTCAGACCCCGCCGGCGAGTGAAAAGCAGGGAGACAGCCCCCGCCCATCCCTTTGTATTGAGCCATGAAGAGCTTGGGTGCAGCCCGGCAGGGTTTCTTAGCATAATAATGGGGAAAATTCTCCAAAAAGGAGGAAAAGTAAGGGAACAAACCCTAACCCCACACAGAGCCCCACTCCTGGCAGAGAAAGGGAGTGAGGAGGGGAACCCAGCTGGGGATGATCAAGACTGGGAATAGCACACCCAGACAGAGCTTTCCCAAGAGTGCCAAGGTGAGGCAGAACCAGAGCTATCCCAAGGAGAGGCCAGCAGCTGCCAAGACCTCTCTGACTGGGAAGACTGCTTCAATCCAGAGCTGTGCCATGAAGTAGCTGTGAACAGGGACTCCATCAGCCAAGTTCCCATGGAGGAAGACAACAGCAGCAAACACCTTTCACATGTCACCTCTGACTCACAGCTAAACCTCTTCAGCTTCAGGACCACTGCCTTGCCACAGGAGGAGGATGACTGGGACAAACTCAGCATCCTTGAGCTGTATGAAGAAGGCAGCAGGGCCCAAAGAGCAGCCCTGGCAGGCTGACCATGCCTGTCCCTCGGGAGGCCTGGGGTTGAGGGCCAGGCACCAGAGACACTCCATGCCTCGCTTCCCTCCCTGCACGCCCAGGGCTCCGTGGCCCAGCTGGGGCCCAGGGCAGGGCCGTGGAGCCCCCCTGGCCCCTCGGCTGGGCAGGGCCCCTGGCAGCAGCCAGCTGCCCCCAGTGCACAGCCCAGCCACCTCAGAGAGACACTGCGGGCACTGTGGTCACTGTGGGCACTGTGATCACTGCGGGCACTGCGGTCACTGAGGGCACTGTGGTCACTGAGGGCACTGTGGGCACTGAGGGCACTGTGGTCACTGTGGTCACTGAGGGCACTGTGGGCACTGAGGGCACTGTGGTCACTGCGGTCACTGTGGTCACTGTGGTCACTGCGGGCACTGCAGTCACTGCAGTCACTGCGGTCACTGTGGTCACTGTGGTCACTGTGGTCACTGTGGTCACTGCAGGCACTGTGGTCACTGCGGTCACTGCGGTCACTGTGGGCACTGCGGTCACTCTGCTGCTGGCCCTGCCTGAGGCCACAGCCGCAGGAGCAGTGTCTGTGCCAGCACCAAGCTGGCTGCAGACAGATGGTGGCTGGCCCGGGGACTGCACGGTGCCCCAGGGGGACACACAGGTGGCCTTGGCCTGGACATGGCCCCGCAGCCTCAGCTGCCGAGGGCCATCTCCCCATCACCCAAAGTCACCACTGTGCCCAGCCTCAAACAGCATCCATGGGGCACACTGGGTGCCAGGGGGCTCAGAAGTGAATCCCGTGGAGTCATCAAGGTGGGAAGAGACCCTGATGGTCACCCAGTGCCACTGGCACCCTGGCAGCACCACCATCACCACAAAGCCACATCCCCAAGGGCCACATCTGTAGAACTCTTCAACACTTGAGAGACAGTCACTCCACCACTTCCCTGGGGAACTTCTACCAATGCCTCATGCCTCTGTCAGAGAAAACTTGCTTCTGATATTGAATCGGAACGGGCACTTCCGTTCAGGAAGTGTCAGATGGGAGGTGTTACTCCATGGATGTGACCGCAGGACTTTGACTCATATCATTCTTCGAAAAACAAATGAAAGTTGAGTTTAAGAAATAGTAGTAGTTACAAAAAAAAAAAGAAAAAGAATAAGAGAATAGGAATAAGAAGATGATGGTGAAGAAGAAATAGTAGTAGTGGTAAATGAGAAAATAGTTATTAATATAAGAATACAAAAAGGGATAAGAATGACAGCAAGCATAACAAGTGAATAAGATTAATCAGAAGAATAGAAGAATTAGAAGTATAAGAAGAATATGATTGATGGTGGTGGTAATGAAGAGACAGGGTTTTCATTATATGCTTGCATTAAGCCATGCATCCATGAAGCAGTTTATTGATACACAAAGCAAAATTTATATGCTTTTTCAGCTATTGCTAAAAATAACGCACCAATAATATTCATGTTATTAAGCTATATTGCTTACTTGTAACTAAATAACATTGCTCAATCAATGCCTCATTTAAGCTAACCAGGTACATGTAGTATTTCACATAAATCCCCATGAAGCTGCATGGTAAGCACTCCGTACCAAGCACTTTCTTATCTTTTACATTCCTCCTTTAAAATCCCGCTTACTCTTGCCAAGGCTTGCAGCCTGCTATGGCTAACACATCCATGTTGGTTGTGACAAGCTGAGCAGTGCTTGCAGTTCTGCTCTCTAGTTCTATTCCCACATATGATAATGAAGAAGAAATAGGAGTAATAAATAAGAATAAAAAATAAAATAGGAATAAAAAGAATAAGATGAAGAAGAAAGAGTAGTAGTAGCAATTAAGAAGGAGGAAAAGAAGAAGAAAAAGAAGAAGGGAAAGAAGAAGAGAGATGATAATGAAGAAATAGTAAATATTTCTATGTCCCTAGCTCCCATTTTTCATTCATTAAAATCTGAGGTAAATAAAAAGGTTCAGCAGCCATAAAATTAAGGGTTACAAATAGTTTTAAGAGTTGTCCCCTCTGTTAAAATGTTAAGCAACTTACTGTTCTTGATGTGCATATTCTGTATCCCCAAGTTGGCCATCTGTTTGTACTTTCCCAAACAATCCCAGTTCTGGTTCAATCACTTTCTACTTCCACCCTGTCCCTCACTTCACTTCCGGCCGCCTGCTGCTGCTCCCTGTCAATCAAAAGACACTGCCCCATATGCAAAGTCTCCAGAGTTCCCAAGAAACACCTCTTTAGTGGAAGTCCTGACTAGCCATGACCAAAGGAGATGTTGAGAAGAGTGACACCCCTGGACCAACGAGCGCCAACCGAGGTCTGGACGTGCCTGTGAGGTTGAAACTCACATTTCTGTGCTCGGACGGGACTACACGGGAACTTCCTTCCAGCGTTGCCTAGGCAAACACCAGCAGGTGTCGGCCCCTGGCGACCGCCCCCCAATTCTTCGATAACGGAGCTGCTGTTTAATAAAGGCTTTGGCTTTATGACTGCCTATGTTACTACAGCCTAGAGAAACCCCTAAAACAGTGCAATACAGCTGAGGGGAAGAATATATTGGGAAGGGAATCATCCGGCTGGCTGGGAAGCGCAGGGCTTTGAAAGGGGATGGGGCGGGGCAGGAAGAACATTCCTTTGTCACTCCAAAGGCCCCGAGCCGCTCGGGGAGCACCCGCCGGGGCCGCCCGCTCGCAGCCCGCGGCCGGCAGATGCTGCGCTGCGCTCAGCCCAGACCGCCGCGGATGGAGAGCGATGAGGGGCCCGCAGAGAGGCAGCCTGAGCCCCAGATGCTCCGGCTGGAGGTCGCCACGTGTGCGGGGTGCAGGGGGCTGCTGGCAGCAGGGTCACCTCGCCCTGTGGCCAGCGCTGGGCTGAGGAGGAGGGAGAGGGCAGTGTGCTGCTGCTGGGGTGTTTTGCAATTCCGTGCGGTGCTCGCTTCCCTCCGCCCTCGGAAGATGGGGAGAACTGCGGTCGCTTTCAGCTTTCAACTCGAACGGGGTTTTTCAGCCCCTTCCCCACCTTGCCGAGGGGCACAGAGGGTTGGACCAGCCTCAGAGCAGAGCTCCTTTCCACCACCCTGTTGCTCATCTCCCTGTCTGTCCCTGCATCTGCTTTGCCACACTGTTTAATTAATTTGTCTGTTCTTCCCCAGTTTCTGAATAATTGTCAGAACCAGGGCTTGTGGATGCATGGAAGTGAAGAATTAAACCCCTCTTCTGCATCTCAGGCTGAGAAAGCCATTACTTGGGATGTCGAGGCCAATCCAAAGGGTCAGATGATAATAGGAACTGCTGAGCCAGCCCCTGGCTCCCCCTTAACAGCACAGCCCCCTACACTGACTTCTGCAGACACCCAAAAGAGGGGACCAGCCCTGCTCCCCCATTGCTGCATGTAATGCCACCAAAACTGGCTTTTGGATAGACCCCTATCCTGCAGTGGGTTGTTTTGTCTTATTATTTACAAAGAGCTGGCTCTTCCTTTTGATAATTATCAGCCACCCTTTGAAGTCATTTGTCTCCACAGATGTTTGCTGCTGCCTGGAGACACATTACTGTCCCAAATTGCTGAGGATCCTTGAGGAGTCATGGTAGGGAAGCAAGCCCACTGCCCCCTTCCTGGCACTAAACCACATGGGAAAGGTCTCTGCTCCTTCCTAAATTGGGACAAAACTCCCAAGTGCCAAAAGAGTTTGTGTCCTGCAGGAACAATATTGAGTGAGTTCTTCTTGTTGAGAAAGCATTAATGTCGTGAGCCCCAAGAGACCCTGAGGGCAAAAAAGAACCTGATTGCAGCAGGGTTTCATGGATCAACACCACCTGGAGCTGAGCTGGGTCCAGCATCCTCAGAGCTCAGTCTTTCCCACATCTGGAAAAAGGCACTGCAGAAGATTCAACAGACACTAGTGGGGATGCAGGCAGAGCACATCTCACCCTTGGCAGGCAACAGGTAGGGAGCAGAATTTCTCCTTTTATTTTCTCATCCTGACCAGAAAGGAAGATTTTTGGAGCTGGTGGGAGCTGGTGGGAGAGGCATGATAGTTTAAATCAACAGTTTGCTCTTAGCACTGCAGAAGCCTGCTCTGCATGTTACCTGGTAAACAAACTGTGCTCTGAGAAAGAAAGGCCTGTTTATAAAAGCTCCTCTTGACATTTGCCTCCTCAAACATAGCAAAACATGTGCTAGGAATAGATGCATGAATGATCAAGTCTGTTTTGAGTCTTCTCTCTTCAACAACCAAGGAAATCCCTATGTACAAACATTTAAACTGGAACATCTGGAGCACAGTAATTTTATCTTGAAGATCCACATCAAACAAACCTGCAGCTCAGCCCGAGAAGATCTACAAATACTTCCCCAAGGAGACCCCAGTCTTACAACTCGGGTACCAGGAGACCTCAAATTTGAAAGAAAGATAATTCAGCATCTCTTTATCCACACCTGACAAGTATTCCTTGAGAGGGCATTAACATGAAATTACCGCTCTTAGTCAAACCCAAAGTAAAAGAGATTTGTTCCAATTATCTGACGCAGGCCTTGAAATACCTGCTTTTAAATTTACAACCCAGAAAACCCCCATGCATCATTTGCAGGCAGAACTTTACCCGAGAAATCTCACTTTGGTTGCACTTTTTCTGTGCAGCTGAGCTGCTAAAATAAGCACCCAGCCATATATAGCACAGTACGTTGGCACTCACAGCGGTGGGGAATGACTGGATTCAATTTTCCATGGAAGATGACAATTAAAATTGCTTTCTTTGGTATATCCCATCCTTTCTGTTGTTTTTTCTGTTCCCTCCAAGCGCAGAGTAAATTTAGGACTCCGAGCTCTTTTTCCTTCAAAATCTCACTTCCAGTTTCCATCTTATTAAAGACATGACTTAACTTTAATGTGTGTAACATAAATGGTATCGTAAAGAGGAAGAATTAAAACAGCATGGGAACATTGGTGGTTTCAAGAGGGGGGAAATGGCACAGCTTCTTTCCTTTTGGGTTGTTGTTTATCCAGTGGATAAACCTCGGCGTTCATCGCTCCTACCGAATACTTCGCCTTGCCTTGCAATAATTGGGAATTCCACGTTTTGCAAAGTTGTTACATTATATCCACAAATAATCCATCTTGTCAAGTCCATCTCGTCCGTCGAAGATAAAGTTGGAGCTGAGTCACTGCAGACATCTGGAGAAGGTTCATTACTTGTAATTGCGAGCCCCTCTGTTAATGCACCCCATGAGAAAGGAGCTGACAGGCTGCATATTTCTGCAAACTGTTCCCAGAAAGAACCAATTTCCTGACTTCCATGTGGTGTCAATAATATAGGCATGAGATGGAGCAGTGCTTATGAAATATTAAATCTGCTTACAGGACCCAGCTATAAGCAAATTCAGACCACCTGGGAGATGGAGGTTTGCACTGGGTATGTGGAGTTTGGCACTCACCTGGTACATGAGATGGGCTCTAATCTACACATTTTGGCTCATTTACCACAAAACTTCCTGACAGTAGTGCGGGGGGGAAGGGAGAAAAAAGGTAGAGGGTGGAGGGGGTAAAACACATTTCTTCACGTTTAGGACTCAAACCTTTCAAATCACTGACATTATTAAATTTACTATCACATGCAGCCAGAGATCTTATTATTCATCAGCAAAAAAAAAGGCTGATATTTCATGGCTTTTGAGTTAGATCATTTTGGTTCATGCCAATGAAAACAAAGCATTAGTGTTTTGATGTTTTAATATAATGATTTAATTCTCTCATTGATATTAGAATCCAGAAACACAACAAACATGAAGACCCCTTCAAAATCCTTGAGTCAGAGCAAAGGCTCTTAAATCACTTCAGCACTCTGACCTCCTGTTTCACAGAGTGTATTTTATGCCAGAGGCTTGGAGAAGAAGGGGTCCTTCCCAAACGTGCAGCATGACAGTGCTAACCTGCCTTCGGCGAGCTCGCCTGTGTAAATTGAAAAACATCTGGGCTCTTTTTGCTGGCAAAAGCAGCAGGTCCTTGACCTCAGAGCAAAACTGTCATCTTGAGCTGCAAACTGAGCTTTTTCAACAATTCACCCTCAATTTTCCACCCTCTGGGCACTGCTACACATGAGGAAACTCAGCATCCCTGGGCTGGGAGCAGACGTGGAGATAGGGGCATGGGGACAAAGAAATTTTAATGGCATTAGTCCACCACCTGTGTTTCACTCCCCAGTGTTGAGGGCTGAGGATGAAAAGTGCTCTCCATTTTCTCCAGCAGGACATAAAATACAGTTTTCCTCTAAGGAAGATGAAGGGAAGAAGCAGAGCAGGAACAGGCTTTCAGCAGAGCAACAGGAAGATGCCAGCAAACCTAATGGGGACATTTTGCTCTGTGCTACAAGAGAAAATCATGAAATCTTAAGATCATATACACTGAATGATTTGGGTTGGAAGGATCAATCTTATTCCAAGCCCTTACCATGGGCAGGGACACCTTCCATTACCCCACTATCCAAGCCCCATCCAACCTGGCCTGAAACACTTCCAGAGATGGGGCAGCCACAGCTTCTCTGGGCAACCTGTGCCAGGGCCTCCCCACCCTCACAGAGAAGGATTTCTTCCTAAAATCTAATCTAATCCTGCCCTCTGTCAGTGTGAAACAAAAAAATATGGGTAGAACATCACATGGGACTTAGTAGAAACACCTTCCAGAAGAAGCTCTCTGATGTGATGGGGACAGGCCCCAGAGGTGGTGGAAACTGGGAGATGCACATGGTGCTGCAGATCAAGAGCTGGGAATGCAGTGGGTAGATGCAGGACCAGGCCAGGCTGGCATCTTTGCACCAGCCTTGCCACATCCACCCCATTCCTGGGAGGCCACAGGGAGCACCCCTTTCCTGACACTGAGCTGCTCTGCTGGGGCCCAGCACAGGATCAGAGGTGTGGAGGCACGTAGGCTTTCCCATCCATTCATTTCATGTGTGAGGGAAGGGGCTATTTTTGGGCTGCAGCCTCTTTGCTGCAGCCAGGATCTGTCAGCGGGAGGTGACGTACGGCGCCGTGGGACAGCTCTGCTCCCTGTGCTCCCCTCACACAGCAGGAATGTCTCTTGTTTTCTCTCCTCCAGACCATGTCGGAGCTGAGAGCATCCAGCCGGGACGGCTCAAGGCACAGGGAGATCAGGCAGCTGCCCAAAGCAGCCAGGGCCTCCCTGCCTGTGCTGGAGTGCTGCAGCACCGCAGGGCTCCTGCCACTGAGGGAGGGCTGGGGATGAGCATCCAGCACTTCCTGCACCAGCAGCCACCAGGGCAGCACACCAACATCTTCTCCCACTCCCCTTCCTCGCCCTGACCCTCCTCCTGAAGACCAACACAGATTGAGAAGCTCTGAGCTGGATTTGTTGCTTGCCACACTGCTTCGACCTAAAGGTCTGGTGCTGCATTGTGGATTTTTGGAGTTTTCTCCTATGTCCATGTTCTTCATCCTCCATCCATTAGTCATTTCTGGATGCAAAGCATAGAATGTGTTTGTAATGATCAAGGCTAAAATCTCTCACATGTCACATAGGCTGAGCCTGGGGTTACACCAAGTACAGCTGGGTTAGGCAGAGCTAGGCTGAGTTGGTGCAGGATTTTGTCCAGCCCCTGCCTCTGGCTGTGCACAGGAGCAGGCACAGGTGAGGGTCACTGGTGGTCCCCTGGGTCAAGATGATACTGGAGTGAGCACCTGCAGCTTTGTAATCACTGGGATGCTCTTCTTGCTTGCCTCATCCCTGGGTTTCCCGAAAATTCCACTCACCCAAGACCTGCAGAGAATGGCACTTGCTGGGGTTTATCCACTGAAGTCTCTGCTTTCTCTATATTAAACATCTGAATCCAAATGACCAAAGTGTTGCCCAAAACTGGATTTGTTTCCATACTTGCCTTCAGCCTCTTGCCACCACATTTTCCCAGCAGGACACAGGTGATTCTCCCAGCCCTGCCTCCAGCCCTGGGCTGCCCAGCAGAGCTGTCTCTGCCCAGGCCTCAAAACCAAACACTTCTGCTTCAAATTCCATCTGAGGGGGTGATGCCTCCTACAAAGCAGAGTTTTACCTGCTGACAACCAGCATTGGTTCCTAAAGTCTGGAATGAGTGCAACATACTCATGGAAACAGTCTGTCCTAGCCTGTATCGAGCCAAAGGTAGAAAACACAGGACCAAGCCTTTGCATCAATTTGTGTTTCTAAAATCCAAACATGTACAAGCAGAGTTGCTTTTACCCAGCAGGGAACCTCTGGCTATGACCTCTGTCACCTTCTGTGTCTGTGCAATGCCTGTCTCCCATCTCCTGCTGGTCACTGAAGAACCTGAGTCTGTGACTCCCTCATCTCCAAAAGGAGATTCAGCATTTACATCTCATTGCAGGTGCCACACTCTGGTAACATCTAATATTTCATGCTTCTCATGCAATGGGTGTCCTGCACTACTCAAACAAGATGATTTGAAAAGGCTAATAAAATAAACAAGAAGGTCCTTTATGTTTCTCAAAATAATAATAATAATTTAAAAAAAAAAAAAAAAAAACAAAACAAAAAACCCAAAAACCCACAAGAACAAAACAAGTTGTGGTTTAATGAAAGAATCTATTGCTCCTGAGAGCAAAGATTCATAGCTGGAATAATGAGTGCTCAGCCCAGCTGTTTCTACTATGAGGCCATATTTCATCCCCCTTGAAGGTCCTTCATGTTTCCACAGGCAACTATCCTAGCACAGCCCAATAAATTCCATCACCTCAGCTGGCCAAACAACCTCTGTGGCCAGGTGGGGTCTGACCAGCTTCCAGGATACCAACAAGCTTCAGGAGCTTCATTTTACACCTTCTTTTCTCCCAGTAAATACCCAACACCACCATAACTATGGATCATTTGCCTTGCCAGCACAGGGCTAATTTTTGCATCAGCCAGAAGGAGCTGCTCTGCCTGGCTGAGCACTCTCAGCACCAAATCCCTCTGTTTGGGCCAAATCCTTCCTGGTGCTGAGCATAAAAAGTTGTGCAGACAAAAAAGGAGGGAGTCTTGCCAGCTATTTATCACCTCAGCAACAAGAACTTGTTAACAGGCTGTTATCTTTAGCAGAAAGCAGCAAAAGAAAGGTCACCAGCCCCAGGTGTCCTTACCAGTTATCAGTGTCTGCAGCTCTCCAGGAGCTCAGGGAGCAGGGATTCTCCTCAGCACCTGCAGATCATCTCACCCATCCACCCAAAAACACAGGCAGCTGTGTGCTCCTGCCCACCAAGGCACAGGGTGGGATTCTTGAGGTGTTCTTGCAGAGCCAGGAGTTGGACTTGATGATCCTTGTGGGTCCTTTCCAGCACAGGATATTTTGTGATTCTAAAGCTTTGGCCAGCCCAGGTTTGAGCCAGCTCCCTGATGCTGATTTACCCCCAAACAGGCCTTCCCTCTGACCACCCTCCCAGGGCAAGGAATGTGTTGCATCAATCCCAGCCCCCTGCTTGTGTCTGATGGATCATGGTGACCTTTTCAACATATTTTTTGGAGTATTATAAAACATTATCTGACAAAAAACAAAAAAAACCAAAACAAAACAAAAACCCGAAAAAACCAACAACCAGCCCAAACCAAAGCAATTTGGGTAATGATGGCCTTTTGTTCCAGTTTATCCTGCACCAAACTCCATAGATGGCAACTCTGAACATTTCCCAGACCTTCACAGTAGAGCTTGGAACTGTCTCTCTGATTTATTGGTTGTTTCATGACACATGCATTTCTCCTATATAATCCCAGTGTTTTGCTTATAAGCCATATTGTAACTGTGAATCAATCTTCTTTATTTGAACATCTAGGACAGATTCACACATCATTTCACCATTAACTAGGATAGACTCAGCCTTGCAGATCTTTCAGGTTTCAAGCCTGGCTGTGTTGTTTCAGTTCTTTGCTGCTGCTCATGTTTTGTGGAGAAAAAAAAAAAATTATAAAAAGCCAGACTTTGGGGCTTTCTGTTGCAGCTTGAAGAAGAACACAGGTTGTTTCATCACTGGTTGTGAGACATGTGTTACCCGGCTCATTAATTCACAACAGTTCTTGTTTTCTCTGCCTTTTTCATGCTGATGTGATACATTTGTGAAGTCCAGGGTTGTACTGCAAGTGATTAATGCTGTAGTAAAGTCTAATAAACTGAGATTCCAACAAAAAAGTGTGAAAAATGTAATCTCTAAAGTTCTGAAAGCTCACATATGACAAAACCCATAAATGACCCCAGAGCAGTCATTATGGTGAGTTACTAACTAGATTGTACAGCTGCATTTGTCATAATTTCCCATTACGTAGAGAATAAACCTATCAGGCTGATTTATGGCAGAGGGCTCCACAATATGGGAACTGGGACCTGTGCTGTTCTATGGAAAACCATGAGAAATGTTGTGTCTACTCAAGTGCTGAATGGAAAAGGAAGGAGGGGAGATAGCTGTCATTTGAAGGCACTGGTTCAGGGACAAAGACTTCAGAGAGAAGTCAGGCTTACATCCATGGGATGGCAGGAAGAGATTCTACCAACCTGTCCCAACACTACCAGCAGCACCAGAATGTGCTCTCCACAGGTGGGGGGAAGAGAGGAGATAAGAGGTCTTTTCAGGGGACCAAAGTCAGTCATGGGGAAATCATAAAATCCTAGAATGGTTTGGGTTGGGAGGAAAAAACCATCTTGTTCCAACCCCTGACATGGGTCAGGACAAACTGAACAGCAGAATGCCTGGCTACTCAGGGGATACTCAAGGTTTTTTATTCCACATCTCTGCATCTGCCTTGGAGCATCTGGGCCTGTTGGGAGAAGATGGCATCCACCTGACCTCAGACCACAGGCAAAAATATGAGACTCAGCAAGGCAAGGGACATCCCTGCACAGCAGCCCTCTGACAAGAGCAGCAGTGGCCTCCTCTCAATATTCTCCATGGGGCAGCCACCACTGAAGACCATGGTGGCTACACAGATGCTTTTTGCTCTGCAATCCCTTTGTACTCAAAGGTGATGCTGGGAATTGGCAGGTGTGGCTGGCAGGGAACAGGCACTGCTGTTGTGACCTCAGTGTGTTCACTGGTGTCACAATGAAGATTCTGCTCATCCCAGACACTGCCCAGGCCCTTGGCACAGCAAACCTGAACTTGTTGAACGTGCAGCAGACTCTCTGTTGGCAGTGGGAGTTGCCCACAGGGAGATTGCTGCCTGCAGCTGCTTACCACCCCCAAAAGAAATATCTCTTTGGAATCAATGTCCTCTTGCAGTGGGACAGCAGAAACAGACACTGCACTGGTGTCCCCAGAGCAGAGACACACGGGCTCCTGCAGCTCTGCATCCCTCACGGCTGATGCTGAGGTTACATCATACCACACTGTGCATCCAAACTGCTCCATGGAGGAGAAAACCACAGGGATCCTTTCCACAGCAGATCCCTACTGAGGGAAAGGTGTTCTGTATTCCTGCACATGGGTGTCCCAAGGAGCACCTGAGTGCACTTGAACACCACATTCCTACCCTTCGCTCCAGTGTTCAGGCACAACACGAGTGCCAGTCCCAGCTAACACAGGGGTGCTACTGTTATGCAAAGCAATTCAAATTCTCTGCTGGAAGCACCTGTCTGCCACTTCTTGATCTAAAGGAGCCTACAGGTAGTCTGGCTACAGTTCCTGATCTTTATCTATGGTGTTCAATAATGGGGAGGTTTCACAAAGGTGTTAGAGGGGCTGGATCCGGGAATAGTCAAGCAATAAAAAACTGAACCATGCACACCCACTATAGTCAAAGAAAAACCAGCACCATCCAAAGAGCACCTCTGGTGCTTTCATAGCTAATATTATTGATTATAATCAGCAGCATTGATGATGTTTGTTTCTCTTTGACAAAATGTCAGGCAGGTCTCTGCCTGCTTTGTGAAGGGAACCCCTGGGGGCCCATGCCCTCCCAGAGGGGCTGCACTTGGTGGGTGCCGGGGCTTTCATTGCTGAGTCCACTCTCAGTCGCTGAGCTGGGCTGGGGACAAAGGGCAGGACTAGCCTGGCTGTGATGCCTTTGGCCCGTGTGACATCAGGGGAACATGTCCCAATGGGGACAGCTATAAAAGGCCCCCGCAGCCTGGCCCAGCCTGGTCAGCTGGGCCAGGGCCAGGGCACAAGTGCAGCACCCAGGGCTGCATTGTCCCCCTGCATCCAGGGCCAGCCCCTGGTGCCAGCACCTCGGGCAGGGCAGGGGGCTGCTGCTGGCCCATTGGGACAGGCCCTGCTGCCTGCCAGCTGTCTGGAACCCTCTGCTTCCTGCCTTCACATGCCTGTGCCTCCGGGCCTCACTTCAGCCACCACAAGCTGCCTTGGTGGCCCCACTGAAACCCTTGTCTCTCTCCACCTGCAGACCATGGTGCACAAATCTGTCCTTGCCCTGGTTGCACTGCTCCTCTTCCAGTTGCCACAGCCCGTGATGAATGATTTGGACGAGGATCTGCAGCTGAGCACAGAGGAGCTGGACCAGGCTCCCCGAGAGCCAAGTGACCCTGGCTGGAGACCCCTTCTTGTGGCTGCCTTGCAGCAGGGGCCATTTTGGGCTGCTGCTGAACTGTTGCTCCTGCCTTTAGGGCTGTGGATGAGGCACAGAAGGGCAGCCATGAGGCAGAGAGCAGCATCCTGGTGCTGAGGCAGAGGCTGAAGGTGCAGGATGGAAATCGAGCGAGAAGGCTTCGGTCAAAGAGGGCGTTCAGAGACCTGAAGGAAATGTGGAGGACCACAAAAATGATAGGGAGGGAAATGGCCAGGCTTGTTCAAATGAATAGGAATATGGGCAGGAGGGTGCAGGTGAGCTGGGCAGGCTTTTGGAGGAGCACAGACAGCGGCCTGTGTGAAGAAAAGCTTCCTGCTGGAGATGCTCTTTGGGCTGGCCGAGGCGAGCCACACATCTCTGTGAGCAGCCAGCACAGAGCTGTGCCAGGGCAGAGGCTCAGGGCTCCTGCCCCTCTTCACTGCATCTCTTAACTCTGTCTGCATTAACTGTATCTATCAATGCTTTCCCATGCAGAGGCCTTGCTCTCCTCGAGGATGGAGCCATTTGAAGGAGTATTGTGCAGGAGAGCTGGATTAATTTAACTTCTTTATTAGCTTAGAAATATTTTAAATATTTAAGTTATTTTATCTAAAAATCACTTTAATGTATAGTAATACTACTGTAAAATACAATACCAATTATAACACAAATACTAATTTCATTAGAGCAGTTATATGTTCTATTATATATAAATTATGATTCTCAGTAATAATTCCTCTGAATTATAATAATAATCCCCAATATGTTATATTTTTGATCATAACAAAGGAACTTTATGTAATCTTCAGTCGTAAACTTCTTATTTATGTCATTTAATAGATATAACATTACAGTAGAGAAAAGAATTTAGATATAAGAATGATTCTCATTATTACTTGTTACTGAAAATGTCTAAAACACATGATTGTTTTTTCAAAAAGACACTGACTGCCCTCCTGTCTTGGGAGAGTGTGTTCACTTTGGGAGCTGTACTCTGTGCAAAGTTCCAATAAAGGCTGGGCTTGAATAAACGCTGTGTCTGTGAGTGTCCAGTGACATCCAAGGCCATCCAGTTCCAGTCCTGTGCCACGGTCTGGGAATCCTATGGCCAGGCCAGGTTGCTCCAAGGCCCAGCCAGCCTGGATTGCAGCATTTGCATGGACAGGACAACCAGAGCTTCTCTGATCAACTTGTGCCATGGCCTCACAGCCCTCAAAGCAAAGACGTCCTTCCCAAAAGTCCATCTCAGCCGGCCCTGTGGCACTGGGGAGCCGCCGGCCCTGGCGCTGTCCCTGCAGGCCCTTGCACACAGCCCCTGTGCAGGGCTGTGCTGGGCCCGTGCAGGGGCTGCCAGGCTGCGGGAAGGTGTCCCTGGAGAAGGCTGGCACAGCCCTGGGCCAGCAGTGCCACCGTGAGGGCAGCACGCGGGGCCTGGCACGGCCGTCGGGGCGCGAGGCCACAGGGCACAGGGCGCCCGGGCCCTGGCAGCTGGAGCAGGAGCTCTGCAGCGCGGGCGGCACAGAGCCGTGGGCTCCCGCAGCTCTGAGCCCTCACGGCTGAGGCAGCTGCCCAGGCACAGCCGGCTGGGGACACGCGGCCACCCCGGGGCCACCCGCACGGGGACCCTGCTCTGGGGCCAGGCCAGGCCGCAGCAGGGAGCAGCCATGGGGCTGTGCCCGGGGAGGGAACAGCTCTGCACAGGGACAGGGCTCTGCCAGCAGGGCAGCACGGACAGCAGGGACACACACAGACACAGGGGACACGTGGCTGCACTCACTGGCAACAGCACAGTCAGCAGCAGTGGGAAATCTTTGAAAATAATTCATTCCGAGGCAGCCTTAAGCAGCACATCAGGGGCACTCTGATATGCTGAGTCAGCGTGGGAAGAAAGGGTGGGGTTGGCTGGGTTGTGATGTGCAGTAACACCCGTGACATCACCAGGGACATGTCTTCTGTCCACCAACAACCCATTTTGTCCCACTAGATTATGGGAACTTCAGTGCAAAAGCAGCACATTTCTCTCCTCAGAGAGGAGCAGGATTCTCAGCCCAAGGGCCTGACACAATGTAGATCATCCCTGGAGGAAGGTTTTACCTATGTCTGGGTTCTTACATTAACCCAGGGAACAAAACAAAAAACAGAAAAAAAGAACTCAAGTTGAGCCATTGGGGGTTTACTCTTTCCAAAGAACCATATTACGTTTGGCAACGCAAAGGTTTAAAAGTCATGTGGATATGGTACCTGGGCACCTCGCTGATTTTTGAAGTAGGCAGTGTTAAGTTTGCCATTGGACTATGTGTTCTTCAGGGACTGAAGAAAGAGCAATGGGAGCTCTTTGAAAAAGATTCACTCCAAGGCAGCCTTAAGCAGTACACCAGGGCCACTCTGAGAGGCTGAGCCAGGGTGGGGACAAAGGGCAGGGCTGGCTGGCTTGTGATGTGCAGTAACACCTGTGACATCACAGGGGACATGTCACAATGGGGGCAGCTATAAAAGGGCCCAGCAGGTCACGCTGGCCCAGTGTTGCTTGGGCAAGCGGTGAGTGCACACGTGCTGGGGAGGCTGGGCTGGGGACAAGGGCCGGGGCAGAAACGCTGCACCTGGGGCTGGGTTCTCCCCCTGCATGCAGGGACAGCCCCTGAAGGGAGAGCCTTGGGCAGGGCACCCTGCTGCTGCTGCTGCTGCTGCTGCTGCTGCTGCTGCTGCTGCTGCTGGGACAGAGGGACAGGCGTTGCTGCCTGCCAGCTGTCTGGGGCCCTGTCCTTCCTGCTCTCGGAGCCCTGAGCATTCTTGTCCCTGCTGCCCCCACTGCCAGCTGCCTCCCTCACAGCCCCACTCAAGGCCTTCTCTCCATCCTCCTGCAGACCATGAATTACATAGCAGTGCTTTTCGTGCTCTTGAAAAGCGTCATCCACTACCCACAGCTCGTGGGTGATGGTTGGGATGAGGAAACACGTTTTCGCATGGAAGTGCGAGCAAAGCAGTTGGAATGGGAGAGGATTCGGCTGGAGCAGGAGGTGGAGCAGCTCAGCCTGCCGAAGGTGCAGCTCATGGGGGTCTTTCAGCCCTTTGCTCTTGGTGTGCTCGGCGTCCTTGTCTTGGTGCTATGGTTAATGGGGTGCATAAGGAGCCTGAGGAGAGAAGAGTATGAAGGAGAAAACAATCATGCAAATGAAGGGGAAATCAGAAATGGAGATGCAAATGGAGAAGGCAATGTGGAAAATGAAGTTGTCAATGAGGCGGCAAATGGAGAAGACAATGATGTTGCACCTGCAGTCCATGAAGAAGATAATGATTTTGAGGATAACATTGGAAGAATTATAATTGAACGCATACAGTTGCCAGTACAGAACTTACAGAGAGGCTGCGATTGGACAAAAAACCTCATGGACAATTATACAGTTTACTCTGGACACGTCTTGTCCAACAGCTTCTACCCAGGCCTGCAACGAGCCATCGGGGTGGGCAGTGCCTTCGAAGGTTGGAGTCCCCGTGAGGAGGATGTTGTGTTCCAGGTGTTCATACCCATGACTCCTCCCCGAGGCCACAGCTTCCACCTGGAGCTGGACTCTGCAGAGCAGAGGCACGTGAGGAACTTCCGTGTCCGTGTGCAGCTGGAGTGCACCTGCAGCAAGGAGCAGCAGGCTGAGAACATGCTGTGCTTCCTGCACCACCCCGAGGAGGAGCTGAGGAGCAATCAGGATGCCAGCCTCCTGGACACCCTGTGCACTGACTCCTACCTGGATGTGCAGAAAACTGCCCGCTGGTTCTACCAGCTGGTGAGAGCCATCTGGCCAGCTCTGCCCCAGTCACACAATTGGCATTTAAAGCTGCTGCCCTCCAGTCGCTCCTGCCAATTCCAGGTGAGCAATGGCACAGAGATCTTCAGGATTGAGATGCTGTTTGGGGTACGGAGAGGAGACTCCGACATCTTTGTGAGCAGCCAGCCTAGAGAGGCCTACACCCAAAGCACAGCCTGGCCTGAGACCTATGCTGTGGCAGAGATGAAATTCTTCGAGCACATCGCCGAGCAGGCTCCCCATGACAGTTTGCACCTCAAATGCCTGCAGTTCTTCACCTGTCTTGTGCTGGGCTTCAGCTTTTCCACCTACTCCATGAAGACCATTGTCATGCACCTGCTCACTGTGGTGCCCGTGTCCCAGTGGCGTAGGAGAGATTTCCTGCAGCGGCTGGTGGATATCATCAATGGCCTGCACTTGTCTGTGCGAGAAAAACTCCTCGACCACTTCATTGTGGGGAACCAGATGTTGCCTCAGGTCATCTGTTTACCCCCAGATGTTCAACAAGCTCCGCCATACAATCTGTTCCATCGCCTGGCAGAGGATCCGGCTGCCTACTCCCAGGCCATAAACGAGTACCAGGTTCTGCAAAAGAAGTTCAAAAGAATCCTTCGTGGTGAGCAGTGAGTGAAGCTGCCAATGCACAGAGCTGTGCTTGTGCTGCTCACAGCTGACACCAGAGACACCTCATCGTACAATTTTGGTGCTTTGAGAAGAAAATAATGCAAACAAAGGCTCTGGTGGAGGCCCACAGCCTCTCCTGCCACCTCAGCAGTATAGTATAAATTATCATATATGTAGTATATATAGAAGAAGACAAAAAATATACTAATATAAGTAGTATTGAAAATATCAAATATCCATTTTTATATCCTGATAAAAATAATTCTGGAAAGTTTAATATTTTGTTATGTTTAGATACTAAAAATAGAGTGCATATTAAGTGTAATTATCTGTTGTGAAATGTACTAATGCTATTAGTCCATTTATATCCAGAAAGATTTCCATAAAGTAGACATATTTATAACATATATGACATTGACATAGATATACTATAGTCATTATAGATTACTATAAATGCATAACCTATATAATATCTCGTATGTATATAATGTATTATGTATGATCATATTATTTTCATAAACAAGTAATGCCACATCTAGGGTCACTATCTATTGAGACCCATAGTAGTGTTCTATAGTTAGTGCATTTCTGAGTGGAGAGATGGAAACTGCTTTGATCTTGTTTCAATAAAATACAATTGATCAGAATCAGGATTGTGCCAGACGTTATTGATCTCAGCCAGATCGATTGTGTTGGTAAAAGTCACACACTGTCAATCAGGAGTTGCCTGCTTGAACTCCACCAAAGTGACACTGCTGAACGGGTTCTAATCAGAAATTAAGCCCAGCTGCCCCCAGCCCCTGTGATGACAGAATCACAGAATGGCTTGGCTTGGAAGGCTCCTCAGAAATTGCCTCGTCCCAGCCCTGCTGCCGAGGACAGGGACACCTTGCACTGGGCCAGGATGCTGCAAGCGCCTCCCAGGCTGGGCTGGAGCACAGCCAGGGACGGGGCAGCCACAGCTGCTGTGGGCAGCGTGGGCCAGGGCTCAGCAGCCCCAGAGGGCAGAATGTCCTGCCCGCCTCCAGCCCAAGGCCTCCCTGTGGCACTGGGGAGCCGCCGGCCCTGGCGCTGTCCCTGCAGGCCCTTGCACACAGCCCCTGTGCAGGGCTGTGCTGGGCCCGTGCAGGGGCTGCCAGGCTGCGGGAAGGTGTCCCTGGAGAAGGCTGGCACAGCCCTGGGCCAGCAGTGCCACCGTGAGGGCAGCACGCAGGGCCTGGCACGGCCGTCGGGGCGCAAGGCCACAGGGCACAGGGCGCCCGGGCCCTGGCAGCTGGAGCAGGAGCTCTGCAGCGCGGGCGGCACAGAGCCGTGGGCTCCCGCAGCTCTGAGCCCTCACGGCTGAGGCAGCTGCCCAGGCACGGCCGGCTGGGGACACGCGGCCACCCCGGGGCCACCCGCACGGGGACCCTGCTCTGGGGCCAGGCCAGGCCGCAGCAGGGAGCAGCCATGGGGCTGTGCCCGGGGAGGGAACGGCTCTGCCCAGGGACAGGGCTCTGCCAGCAGGGCAGCACGGACAGCAGGGCGCAGGACAGCAGTCACTGCCCGGCTGCCCTGGGACAGTCCTGGCAGACACACGGAACACGGGGCTGGCAGGAGGCATCATCCTCACTGTGCCCACCTGAACACAGGGACATAAGGCACAGTGGGAATGGGGACACAGTAGACACCTCTCCTCTGGGAATATCCCCCCTTCCCTGGGGCCCTGACAGAACACAGGGGATGGGGCTGTGCAAGGGGAACCCAAGGATTGATGAGGAGGACAATGCCAAGGTTACATCTGCCCACACTCTGCATCCAAACTGCTCCATGGAGGAGAAAACTAGAGGAGTCCTTGCCACAGCGGATTCCTTCTGAAGGAAAATGTTCTGTATTCCTGCACATGGGTGTCCTTTCTGGACTGCTACTCAAGTGCTGCTCCTGCTCTCCAGGCTGTGGAGTATCTACACAACAGAAGCAATGAAGCAAAGAGCAAAGGCCAGGAGAGCTCGAGTTGAGGCCAGGGGAGCTGAAGCAGAGGATATGAGAACTCATGCAGCGACTTGCAGGGGGAAGTAGGAAAGAGAGGCAGAAGGAATTTTGCTAAATAATGACTAACTAGCCAGAGTAAATGGGGTGGTAAAGGCCAGAAATTAGGAAGAAGGCAGCAAACTTCAGGCAAATGATCAAGAAAAAGACCACAAAGAGGAAGGAAACCATCTTTCTCGCTCTTTCTATAACATGTGCTCTTCCAGAATCTAGACTGTGAAAATTCTTGTTGAACTCAACCAGCCCTACTGTGGTGAAATGGTTCTGGTTCGAACTTAAGCCAATTTACACCCAGCCCTTCTGCTCCCTGAAGAGCAGAGAAACAATTGGGCAAAGGGAGGTGGAAGTGAGACCATGCTGCCACTCTTCTGAAAACTAGAAGAAGCTCCTTCAGGAACAGTTCCTGAAGTCAGCACACTCTGTTTGTGACAGCGACACCAGCAACAAGCAAGTGTAACCTGAGCAAAGCACTTTATTTCTGTGACACCTGGAGGCGTTATCACTGAGCAATACTTTGATCTACCAGGTGGGAGCAAAATGAAGTGATGCCACTTGTTTTCAGGAGATTTCCTCACTCCAAGCTCTCCTGGCTCACCCCAGCCCACCTGTGACATCCAGCTCTGTCTCAGATTCCCATCCCAGCCAAGCAGCTGTGGAGCTAAAATCTACCTTGAAAAACAACTGAAATAAACTCAAGCTGAAGAAGAAACTTTCTTTTGTGGCAGACAGAGAGGTTTGGCCAGACAGCAGAGCCCTCTTCAGTCCAGTGAGGGGTAGTGAAGAGCTGGTTGAACCAATGTGACCTTGCAAACACTGGCAAGCTCCCAGTTGGGCCAAACTGGAGTTTATCTGGTATAAATTGGGTGCAGCAGGCACCAGGATCTTCCAGACAAATGCACCCAGTCATTGCAGTTTTCACTGTTGGTAGAAGACAAGGATCAATCAAAGCCAGAGAGTGGGAAATGCAGAAATACATCACATATTTACAGATAGAAACCTTTGGAACAAGGATTTTTGCATTGAGAAATTTGGGGTGGAGAGGAAAAAGAGGGAGGAAAGGGAGGAAACTCACACTCTAAAGCTAATAAATAAAAAAAAAATTAAAATGATTGGCAAAATCATGTGACAAGGTAGTTTCTCTTGCAAACAAGTGCACCGCAGTTTTAGAAATATTAAATCTCAAGACGTTTGCATTGCACAATAAATGGCAGCCAGAAAGCATGCTGATGTTTTTTGGCAGTGTTTCGTATGTCATGGTATTTTTTTTTCTTTAAAGCTTCCATCAGCAGGAGGCAAAGCTTTGCCAAGGAAAAGGAATCAAATCTGGATGCAGCAAGTCTCACATTCAGACAGAGGCTCCCTGCCAGATGCTACGGGGCCAAATCGGAAAGAACCACACTGAGTTCATTGTGAAAACTGCATAATCAAAAGCCTGAAAAAAAGGCCAAAAGAAAAAAAAAATAATCTGTTTAATACTTAGCTAAATTCTCAACTCTTGAAGGAGATTTGAAGAAAAAAATCATCATAATCCCCTCTTCCTTTTGAGGAATTCCTCCCTGTTCATGAGGTGTCCATGAGATGGCAGGAGTGCACTCTCCTCCAGAGGTTGAAGGACTGTCACAATGGTGACATTTCCACACTGAGAATCTCACTCTGGCTGTGGGCACTGCAGACAAAGCACTGATTTATCTTTCTGTTTATTGCTCATGGAAAGAGATAAGGAAGTGGCATCAATGGACACATCTTCAGAGAAGAAATTGCCTGGTGCAGTTTCTGGTTGACAGAATCCTGCTCAGTGCAGACCCTGGATCTCCAAACTCATCCCAGGCCGTGCACAGGAATTTGTGAGCAGGCACTGCAAAACTGAAAGAAAAGGATCCAGACATCTGCCAGAAAGAAATCTGGAAGATGGGATTTAGAAATCACAGCCCTTGTATTTATGGCTGGGGATGACTGTGGAAACAAACCCTCAGGGGTGTCCCAGTTTTCAGCTCTTTTTATCATCCCAAGTTCTCCACACAACTGGGGCACAGCTGTGAGCCTGCCCCTGGTCAGACAGGATCCACAGCAGTCCAAGTTCTGTGAGCTGGGCCAAGGGATGGGCTGACAGGTTGTGCAAGTGCTTCCCTGAGCCAGGCTGCAGAAGCAACATCCCAGCAAGAGATGGATGCTTGTGTCTGAAGAGATCTCAGCTGCCTCAAGAGAGCAGGTTGAATGATGGAGCTACTCTTTTCATGCTCCTGGTCTTGAGCCAGGATATCTTCCAAGTTTTTGTCCACACTGCCTGGACAGGAAAGCAGGAAGAATCGGAATGGTTTGGGTGGGAAGAGATGTTAAAGATCACCAAGTCCCAACCCCACTTCCGTGAAGCACTCCATCAGCCTCACACTGGATCTTCTCTAGCAGACGGCATAACTGGGACGTTACAGCCCACATCTCTTCCCACTGATCCTCTCACTGCATCCATCCTGGGGGAGCAGAACTGGAGCAGTTTTGCTGTGCTGGGAGCTCCCTGTGCACCTGGGAGCTCTCACCTGCAGGCACTGCTGTGATGGAACAGGTCTGCCTTGTACTGAGCAGGGGAGGGGGGCTTAGGAGCTGCTGAGGGACACCCCAAAGTGTCACTTGATCTGTATATTCTAGTACAACAAAGACCTGTTCCCTTTCCAGTGTCCCATCCCTCAGCAAGCCAGGCATTCCCAGTGACATCACTGGAGCCTGCAAACAGCTCTGCTGGAGGCAGACACTGCCCTCTGCAATGACCAAGAGATGATGTTGGTTAACTTTTCTCAGTGCATCCTTTCAGTTTCTTCTAGATGTGGTATTTGGGGACATGGGTTAGTGGTGGCCTTGGCAGTACTGGGGGAACCATGGGACTCAATCTTAGAGGGCTTTTCAAACTTAAATGATTCTATGATTCTTTCCTTTAAAATTTTCAAAGCTTTCCTGGCTTTCAGATTCTGTAGTTCACAATCCCTGATGTGATCTGTGAAATCACTTTCATATTTTTTAATTCCCTCCTTCTCCTGCATGGGACATCAGGTGGTATTCCAACTCCTAGCTGCAAAACCAGTCTCACATCAAGACACACAGAGCCAATGAATTCTGTTGCAAAGGTGAATCACCTCCAGAAGCTGAAGTTCATCTGCATCCATGGCAGTTGATGGTTATGGACAATGCTCTGAAAGCACTGGGACAGAAACAGTATGGATCTCTCAGTGTGATACCTGATTAGGAAAAATTTCTTCCCTGTGGGGGTGGTTTTTCACCTAGTACAGGGTGCCCAGAGAAGCTGTGGCTGCCCCATCCCTGAAAATGCTAAATGCCAGGCTGGAGCAACCTGGGCTAGTGGGAACTATCCCTGCCCATGGCAGAGGGTTGGAATGAGATGATTTTTAAAGTCCCTTTCAACTCAAACCATCCCATGATTCTATGACCTGGCTCCTGATAGTCCATAAAACCCCAGAGACAACAAGGGGATGTCATTGGGATACAAAAGCTTTGAAGATGAGGGGAGAATTGGGTGGGAATTGTCCCTTCCTCCTGAGGACTGTACCAATCCAAGGTTAGTGCTCCATTCCCAAACTACATGCAAATCCAAAGGTCTTGGCACTCTTCTTGAGTGCTGATCTTGAACCCTCAGCCTGACTTGAATCACTGCTTCTCTCTCCAGTCCACACGGGGGAACAGCCCTACGAGTGTGGGGAGTGTGGGAAGAGATTCAGGGAGAGCTCAAACCTGATGGAGCACCAGAGAATCCACACTGGGGAGAGACCCTACGAGTGTGATAAATGCAGGAAGAGGTTTCAGACCAGCTCTCATGTCCTTGAGCACTATTGCACTCACTGGGATGAGAGACCCTTCTGCTGCTCCGACTGTGGGAAGGGATTCAAGCACAGCTCTGCCCTTGTCACCCACCGGCTCATCCACACTGGGGAGAGACCCTACGAGTGTCCTGTGTGTGGGAAGAGCTTCTGGCACAGCTCCCACTTGACCAGACACCAACGGAGTCTCCACTGAGGGAAGCCCTGCGAGTGCCCCGAGTGCAGGAAGAGCTTCGTTCCCTGCTGCAGCTCCATCCCCATGGCAGGATCCGCGCTGGATGATCCCCAGGGACCCCCGGTGGGCAGAGTCCCCCTGAGCCCTGGTGCTGCTGATCCGTGTTGGGAAGACACCTGGCTGGGGGCTCCACATCCTCCTGGCTCCCTTTGGCCTGGATTTTTTTTGCATTTCTCTTTGTCCTTCCCAAATACTGACATCCAGGTAAAAATGAAGATGTTGAATAACGACGTGGTTGGGCACATGGGAGCATATTCCAGGGGATGTGGGGGATGCTGGGTTCCAGAGACTTGAGGGTTTCAGGGAGGGACTTGGGGGTTGCTCAGGGCTTTAGGAACCCCAGCCCCAGCAGCTGTGGCTGTGCTGGGAGACCCTGGCGGAGGTTCTGGGGCAGCTGATGAACAACCCCCTGCCCTGGCACTGTCCCCATGTCCCCCTCTCCCAGCTCCTGCTGTCCCCTGTCCAGGATCCCCCTCTCCTTGCTGTCAGTCCCTTCGCCCCTGGCCCGTTCCCATCTCACCCCACTGTCACTCCTGTCCTGCTCCCATCCCAGTGCAAATCCCATTCCTAGTTTCATTCCCTGTCCATGTCTCGTATTCTTTGCCCGGTTGCCATTCACATATTCCCAGTCCCATATTCTGTGTTCTGTTTCCCTTTTTGTATTCCCAGTGCTACTCCCATTCCCATAATTCAATTTTTTTATTTCCAGTTCCATTCCCATATCCCCATTGCGAATCCTGTTACCATATTCCCATTTCCATTCCCTGTCCCATGTTTTTAATCCCCATCCCATACCATCTCCCCATTTACTATTTCCATATTCCTGGTTCCTCTTTTCGCTCCTGTTCCCATGTCCCTGTCCCCATTCCCAGTTCCATTCTGTGTCTGTCCTCATTTCCAGTTGTTGGAATGTGTAACACAGAAGCCTCTTTGAGTCCCTCCGAGAGAGAACAGAATGCAAGAATAAAATTAAAAACATTTTCAGAAATGAAGTATACTAAGCCACACCAACATGAAATAGATCTCTAAGGTTTAGTTTAAGAAATAGAAATATTAAGTTGCATAGATAGGAAGTAGAAGTATAAATCATAGTGTGAAATAGGTAGAAATATGTTTTAAATGCCCTAGAAAGTAAAAGCCATAGAATCTTATGTAAAAAACAAGCTGCAGTGGGAGCTTAAAAAGAGTTCTAGACAGAATAAAAATAGATTAAAAATATATTTTATATTCTTCAGATAGAATAGATAGGCAATGTGCACAAGTTAGACACAAGCTTTTGTATTAGAAAACCAGAATTCTAATAGGTTTAGGAGAAATGCTTCAGGTTCCTGGTTTTGGCTCATTGGGAAATTTGTCAATAAAAATCTGTGTATTGGAGCCAGAGCTCTCTCCCACTCCTCTCTTGTCGCTCTCTCTTCATCCACCACCATCATCCTCACCACTATCAGCATGTGAGAGAAGAAGAGGAGGAAGATGAAGAAGAAAAGAACAGAAGAAGAAAGGCCAGGGAGCATCTGCCTCTGGAGACTCTGCACCAGCCGCAGCTTCGACCTCTTGCAGCAGAGAGCTGCTCCTGCTTCCATCGGGACTTTATGGCAGAGAGATTGAACAGGGACTGGAGAGCCTTGGGCTCTTTGCCTTTGGAGCCTGACGTGCCTTGACAAGAAACAACTTTACAGCAGCCAGCAGCTGCTCTGCTCTGGGAAGATCTAAAGCCATAAACAATCCTGACACCCAGTCCCTGTCTCTGTTCCTATTCCCAGTCCTTGTCCCCACTCCCCATCCCATTCTCAGTCTTGGTTTAGATCCTGTAGTTCCAGACCCTGTCCCTTATTCCTTGTTCCCTTCACGTCCTCAGTCTTGTATTCCAGCTCCCTGTCCCCATTCTATCAGCCAAATTCCTGGTCCCCATCTTCTTTTCAGTTCCATTTCCACACCTGGTCCCATTTTCAGTCCCACTGCATTATTCCCATTGTCATTCCCGGTCCCTGAACACATTCACTGTCCCTGTTCCTTTTCCTAGTCCCATTCCCAATTCCGTTCCCTATCCCTGTCTTATATTCCAGGTCTTGGTCCTTGTCGAGGTCCCTGTCCCCATGACAAGTGCAGAATTCCCAGTCCCTGACCGCATTCCCATTCCCTGTCCCCATTCCCGGTCCATGCCCCATTCTAGGCCTGCATTGTTGCAAATTTATCTGTAATAAATTGATCAACTCCAATAAATGGAATCAATAAAGAATTTATTGAGCAAGCAGCAATAAGCAAATCACCACTGGGGTCCGGGGAGTCTCCGCTCCACCAGCGGCGCGCACCCCACTCCGTGTCAGTCCCTCTGTTATTTTCATCTTCTCCCGTGTCTGTGCCTTTCAGCATCTTCTCACGTTCTTTCTGTGTCTGCACAGCCAGTTGCTGGGGGCTCTTCTGGCTCCTGGTGGTAGAGGGGAGGAAGGCTGTGGTCTTCTTCTCTTAGCCATTGGTTGACTTTTTCATATCTGTTTTGCAAGCATCCACAAACTGGGCACATACAGGATGTTTGTCTATTTGAGATATAATCTTTCAGCTAGCTTAAGCAAGTTTCAGTGGTCTTTTGGCCGTGTTCCCTAATTTAGCAATGTTTGACTAGCAAAGTCTTACATGTACTCTGTTACAATTTCCCCTTTTTATCATTTTTGCTGATCAAATCTTGGCAATTCTGCGTGGCTCAGTTCTAACCCTTCGTCCTGTATAGGCTCATACTGTGCTCTTACCAACATTAAGTGCAGGGCTTCCAGCTTTCTTTTGATTATTGTAATGATTTTGTTAAAAATACATGGTCCAAAGGTCAACTCTAAAATCACCAATATTAGGGGTCCTGCAGAAGTGGACAGTAGGGTAGTTAGCCATGGAGAATGGTTAAACCAGGACTCATACCAGCTCTGCTGCAGTTCTCTTTCTCATTTTTGTTTCTCTAGGCTCTCCCAGAGTTTAGTCATGGTATCCCTAACAACTCCAGTATGGTCTGCATAAACACAACACTGTTCTCCTAGTGCAGCACATAATCCTCCTTGTTTTAAAAACATAAGGTCAAGTCCCCTATGGTTTTGCAATACTACTTCTGACAGCGATCTTAACCATTTTTCTAATGCACTGATTGATTTTTCAATTGGAATTACGTCCTTATCTACAGCTATTCCGAGTGATTGAAACTTTTGGTTCTGCTGCACAAGTGAGGTTATCCCTGTCCCTGCACCTGCAATTCCTACAGCCATCAGGGTGGCTATAGTCAAAGTGATAAATGGTTCTCGTTTTTTTAAATGATGCTTTGGAGAATTCTGATTATCATACACAAATTCTTCAGGGTGGTATGTGATTCTGGGAATAATCATCACTTGTCCTGTTAGGATTATTCCCCCGCTGCATTCTCTCTTGGGAGGTATACATGTTTTTGGTTTGCATTCTACACTAAGAGCTTTATTTCTTCCTGCTCCTGGATTCCAGTGTGATGCAATTGTTTCACATCCCCGGTGTGCACAATAATACTGTCCAGGGCTATTACAATACCCTCGTCTGGGGTTGGAGCTAGGACAGAAATAGAATCCTTTCAGATTTGAGCAAGGGCCTATGGGCACTATTTGGCACAGAGTGATCATGAAACTAGGTGCTCCAGGAGTTGTACTAGTCTGTATCACATGTTGATTTTCCTATCTAATTAAGCACCTCTTAAATGGTTGATGGAGGTTACCTTCTGCCCACGCTCCCTTTTCCTATATGCAGCCTAAAATGATTATCAAATACATAAAGTAAAAGAAAAGTGGCGGATTCCTTTTCTTAATTAAAATTCCCCTTGCTGGTTCCCGTAATGCTGTAATTTTGACCTCGGTTTCTGTGCCTCCCTTAGGTGAAAGGCTGGGGGATTTTGTGGTCGAGGTCCATAGGATGTGTTTATGCTGACCCCTGGGGCTTTCCAGCATTCTCCCCTTCCTTACGTCTCTGCCTCCTTCGCCTACACGTTTTCCTTAAGCAAGTTTCAGTGGTCTTTTGGCCGTGTTCCCTAATTTAGCAATGTTTGATTAGCAAAGCCTTACACATACTCTGTTACACCGGGAGTGATTGTGACTCTACTAGGGGCAACTGGGAGAACTGGGAACACACTGGGCAAAAGCTGGAGGAACTGGCAGCAAATGGGATCCTGCTGGGGGCAAATTGTATCATCGTGGGGAATTACTGGGAATGACTGGGTTCATACTGGGAGCAACAGGGATCCCGCCAGCACTGAGGGGAAGTGACCAGGATCATACTGGGAGCGAGCGACCGGGCTCATACAGCCATTCCTGGCACCGGGATCCCCAAACCCCTTTGCGGCCATCGCGCCCCTCCAGCCCCAGCACCCCCGCCGGGGTCCCGGCAATCCCAGGGGTCCCTCCCCCCTCTCGGGGTCCCGCTTTGGGGTTCTGGGGCTCTCCTCTCTCTGGGGTCCCGCTCAGGGAAGCCGCGGCTCTCCCGGGGCTCCCCCAATCCGGTGTCCCCCCGCCGATGCCGCCGGCCCCGCGCGGTCCCCACGGGCCCCGGCAGAGCTCGCAGGGCCCGGCCCGGGAAGCCCAACCCCCATTGTGGGGAGACCCGCATCCCCCCGCCCCCGCCGGGGCTCTGCCGCCACCGGGACCCCCAAAAACACCTCCCGGGGACCCCCCGATGTCTCCCCGAGGGGCATCTGCGGTTCGACTCTGGAGCGCTGCAAGCTCCAAACATCCCCCAAAACACCCCAAACCCAGGGACCCCCCCCGGCATATTTAGGACGAGCTCCCCCTCCCCGGGCACCTGGGATGTGGGGCGATGGTCCCGGAGGGGCTGCGAGTTCACGGAGCTCCGGGATAGCGCGGCTGATTCGCTCCTTCTCTCCTCCTGCTTCTGCTGCCCCTTCCTCCCTCATCCTCCTCCTCCTCCCCCGTTCCAAGCAGGGAGGGGATGGTCAAGGGAAGGGCGGTAACTGTGAGGAGAAAGGGGCGGAGCCAAAGGGCCACACAGTCCTAAACGAGCCTGGTTTGGCCTAAAATCACTCGAAACAGCCTCAAATGCAGCCTAGATCCACCAGGTTTGGCCTAAAATCAGACAGAGGGGCCTCTAATCCACACCAAAGGGGTCTAAAATACTTAACATTGTCCAAATGGCGCCTAAAATCCAACCTAAAACTGCCCAGTTTATCCTAAAATCACTCAAACAGGCCTAAAATCTTTGGTATGGAGACCGAGACCAAAATGGGCTCCAGAACTGGCACTGGGACCAAGACTGAAACCAGCACCAACACTGGGACCAGCACCGGGAGAATTCTGGGACTGGGAGCGGCACAACTCCGGGACTGAGACTGAGAGCGGCACCAGAACCAGCACCGAGACTGAGATTGGCACTATGAGCACTCTGGGACCAGCACCAGAACCAGCACCAAGACTGAGATTGGCACTATGAGCACTCTGGGACCAGCACCAGAACCAGCACCAGCACCGAGACTGAGATTGGCACTATGAGCACTCTGGGACCAGCATTGGCACCAGAACCAGCACCAAGACTGAGATTGGCACTATGAGCACTCTGGGACCAGCACCAGCACCAGAACCAGAACCAGCACGGAGACTGAGATTGGCACTATGAGCACTCTGGGACCAGCACCGGCACCAGAACCAGCACCAAGACTGAAATTGGCACTATGAGCACTCTGGGACCAGCACCGGCACCAGAACCAGCACTGGGACCAGAATCAGTCCGAGACTCTGACTGAGACCAAGACTGAAAACAGAACCAGCACCGAGACTGGTACCCATATAGGACTGAGACTGAGACCAAGACCAGCTCTGCTCTGGGATTGAGATCAACACCAGGATCAGATTCAGCACCAGGAGCACTCCAGGACTGCTCCAAGACTGGGACCGACACTGGGAGCGCTCTGGGACCTCCGCGTTCACTCCGGGGAGTTTTGGCTGCGCTCCTGAACGGGACTGGGAGGGACCCCTGAGTGGAGTGGGGCCCCATCGGTTCACATCGTCCTGGTGCAGCCAGAACGGTCCATATGGTGCCAGTTTGTACAATCCCAGTCCATGTGTTCCCAGTTTGTACAATCCCAGTCTGTATGTTCCCAGTTTGTACAATCCCGGTCCATATGGTGCCAGTTTGTACAATCCCAGTCCATGTGTTCCCAGTTTGTACAATCCCGGTCCATATGGTCCCAATTTGTACAATCCGAGTCCGTGTGTTCCCAGTTGTTTCCCGCTGTTTCCAGGGAATTGTTTTGATCTCAACCTTCACCCCAAACTGAGGGGGTCAAAACCCCCCAATCCCCAAACTTTGGGGTTTGAAGTATGTGGGGTGTCCAACCCCTCTGATCCCAAAATTTGTGTTAAATGCCCCTGATCCCCAAATTCTGGGGTCAAACCCTCTGATCCCAAACCCTGGTGTGTCAACCCCCCCCAAACTTTAGGATCAAACCTCTCCCTTCCCCAAACTTTGGGGTCAAACCCACCAGACCCAAACCACTCCGGCCCTGAGGGACACAGCTGGGTTCATTTAGGGTTGATTTAAGGTTGATTTGGGATTCATTTGGCGTGGGGGCAGCTCCTGTGCAATATCTGCAGAGCCCCTGGGTAAGATGCTGGGAAAAAGCCCCAAAACCCCAGTGGAATCCCAAAAACACCTGGGGAAACCTAGAAAGGGAGTTTGGGGTGGGAAAAGGAGATTTTGGGATGAAAAAGCAGATTTGGAGGGAGGAAAGGGGGATTTGGGGAGGGGATTGAGGATTTTTGGGTGGGAAAAAGGATTTGGGGTAGACAGGAAAGGACCTTGGGTGGTAGAAGGGGATTTGGGGTGGGAAAAGGAGATTTTGGGGTGGGAAGATGGATTTGGGATGCACAAAAGATTTGGGCTGTGAAAAGGCAAATTTGGGGTCTTAAAAGGACATTGGCTTGAAATTGGATTAGAAATCCAAGTTGCTCAATTCCAAGAGGTTGGAATTCCAGGTCTACAAAGAAGTTTGAGCTTATTTTGGGGTCTCGACCTGGCAAATTCATTCCTGGATCTTTCCCATAACAACAAATCTGGGAATGAACCAAGGCAGGGGGTAAGGTAGGATAAAGTCAGAAGACATCTGAAAAATATGAAGCCAATGAGTCAGGAGAGCAGAGGAGCAGAAAAGCACAAGAGGAGAAAAGAGCAGAAGAGCAAAAAAGCCTCACTGCTGCCTTGGGCAAGTTCAATTCTGCTCCTGCCTGTGCCACTGGGTCCCTGCTGATGTCTCTGAGGATTCATCCCAAGTCCTGAATTCCTCATTTTCCACAGGCCAAACCAATCATGGTTGCCACAATGTTGAAATCCAGAACTTCAATCAGACTTCAGCCTGTTCTTGGATGTTGGTATCAGCAATAAGAAGGCTGAAAAACAAAACTCTCAGGCTCTTAGAAATGGAAAAATCAAATTTCTGAATGTTCTGTGACAGTGGAGTTCATCCAAAGGCTGGATATGATGTTCTTGGGGGTGTTTTAAAACAAGGGTGTTGCACCCTCTCCTTCCAGCAGGCCACAAAGAGTTAAAAATCCATTTTTTGGAGCCCCTGTGAGGCCACCTTACCACAGGAAAGGCAATGAGGAAACTGATATCCCATATCTGCAGGGCAGGCTCTGGGTTGTGCAACAAGCAAAGCTGAGCACAGAGCTGAACTCCTCGCTATTTGTGTGCAGCCCCATCCTGTGCTGGAAACAGCAGCTCAGGGGAAAAAAAATTAAAAAAAAAAAAAAAAGAAAAAGAAAAAGAAAAAAAAATTTAAAGAAACAACTGTTAAAGCTGTCATGAGGAGCACAAAAAGGCCAGAAACAAAAGTTGCACAAGTGTCTGAAAATGTCCAATTTCTGAGCCTTGACTTTGCAACCTTAATAAAGTTCTTTTAATTACCAAGAGTTTGTTTGTTTGCTTGTTTGTTTGTTTGTTTGTTTGAGGAGGGTGATTGCTTTCAGTCATGCAAGCAGATCAGCAGCTCATCCTTCCCTGGATGGATTCTTTCCAAAGTAGGAGATGATCCTGCCTGCCTGGCTTGGGATCACATAAAACAGGGACAAGGACCTGGCCCACAGGGAGGTGGAACCCCACGCTGCATCCCTGTGCTTAAACCTCTCCTTCCTCACACTCTGTTATCCCAAAAAGTCCAAACTTTGCTCTGTGCTGCTTGGAACAGGCCCAAATATGACCAAGGAGTTTGTGAGGAGTAAATTGTCCTGGTTTGAAGGATAGGTGTCTGCCAATAAAGGCAGAAACTTCCCTTTAAAATGGAGATTATTAACCCCCTCCATCCAAATTATTATTATCATTTTGAAATTAAGGGGCTCTCAAGCAAAGAGATGGGAATTAGGAATAACAGTTCTTTCCTAGGAAAATTAAAATAGAAATGCTAACCCTGCCAGAGTCAGAATCCAAGCTGGCACAGTCAGTCAGTCAGGGTGGTGGCACAGTCCCATTCCATGGTGCTGCATCCTCCTGCAGGGGCAGATGTGGCTCAGCTGGAGCAGTGCTCCTGGAGAAGGTGCAGTTTCCTCTGAAGCTCCAGGGATGATGTGGAAGGGTCTGGTTTTCCTCTGGAATCCAGTGGGAAGAAGGTGCCTTGGTGTCCAAAATGTCATTTTTTCTCTGGGTAGGAAAGGCTTGGCTCCTGCCCTGGCTGGAGCATCTCCCAGTGGGATGATGGAATTTTATCAGCCATGCCCTGGGACTCAGTGGCCATGAACAGGAGATATCTCCTGGAGGGAGGATGGGCTGTGGGGAGATAAAGATGATTGCCCAGCTGGTTTAAAGATGGCCCATGAGCAGAGAATATGTGCCAGGAGATCAGGGGCACTGCCCCAGCCGGGTCAGCAGATGGGACAGAACACACATTGCTGGACACATCCTGTACTGCAACCCAAGACACTGAGTTTTGCTGGAGTGAATTTCCAAGTGATGGAAAATTTTCCTACTAAAATGTGAGACTCACAACCCAATAGAGATGATCAAACCTTTCTGTCCCAATAAACTAATTACAACAAGCAATTATGAACTGTTTTATCCCTCCACAGATTTCCAGGATCCTGGAATTTGGGCTGGGAGGATCCTTCTTTTAGCAAGTTGCAAAATGAGGCCCTGAGGTTGTGAGATCCTGAATCCAGAACCCTCCCAGTCAAGGAAAAGAGCTCTCAGTTCTCTTCCTGACTTTATTAAAGTTTTTATATATTTTAATATTGTATTATTATTCCCTACCTGGATGAATTGCCTGGAATTTATAAGATATAAATTTCCATTTCTTTTTCTGCCAAGTTCATGATACCCTGCAAACCCCAAAAATACAAAGGGGACAGAAGTTTTGCACAAAAATGAAAATAAATGCTCCACTCTGGAATGTCAGCATTTGCTGAGGACAATCCAAGATGAATTCCAGGCCACATTTTTGAATTCCTGCGAAAATTAATGTAGATTGCAACAGCTCAGCTGCAACTGGGTCTATGCAGAGGAAACTCTAAATTCCAGCCTCTGACTAAATGATGGGATTTAAGGTAAATACAGTTGTGAGAACAAGTTTTTTAAAAGCAGTCTGATTCATTTTGGGTTATTTTTTTCCCCTCTTCCAGGCTAGACACAGCACAGGAATAAGGTGGATGTGAGACATCCAAGAAAAAACAGGCAAATTCCAAAGGAGGCAATCAATGAAGGAGATCTATATCTCATTCACATTGTTGAATAAATAATAACAGAGGAGGCCTAAAATTAGATTGGAGAAGAAACCTGACCTAGCCTGAACACAGGCTCCCTGCTGGACTGGAGAGTTGGGGTCTCAGCTGGAGACTTGAGGGATGGCTGGAGAAATCACAAATTTAATTTGGTTTGGATCCTTGCATCTTCAGCATTCTTACATCACCCCATCCTAAAATTTGCTTTCACACAGCTTTTTAAGAGTTTTATACTTTTCTTATTTCCCACAAGGTGGGACTGGAAGTGGTGCTGGTGAGGTTCCACCTGGCTGGGTCTGAGATGTTTGTTCCAGGGAAGGAGGGGATGGTGGTCCTGGAAATCCATCACTTCTGGAGAGAATCAAAAGTTTGAGGTGATTTAGGGGATTTTTTCTGTTTGCAGAAATTAATCTTAATCCCAGATTGTTTTGGGGTGGAATGGACTTTAAAGCTCATCTCATTCCACCCCTGCCATGAGCAGGGATACCTTCCACTGTCCCAGGCTGGTCTGAGTTCCATTTGGACCCTGAGCTAAAGAAAAATGGGAAAATTAGGATTTGAGGCCAAAAGTTGATAAATTCCCTAAAAATCAGTGCTCTCTTGACAGAGGAGAAAAGTTCTGGTTCTGACACTGCAGTAAACTGGAGCTGAAATCCCTGCTCCTAATTCATAGAAGGGCATGAAATTTAATTCCCTCCCCCTGCAGCCAGGAAGGGATGACTGATGTCTAAAATGCTTGGGAATGTTACCTTCAAAGTCTCCAAAATAACAAAGTTCACCTTTGCAACGATATTCCCTTTATTTTCATTTGTTTGACATGATCTGCTGAGTTTGACCCCAACTTCCAAACCAATTCAGATCCAGGGAGAATGTTCAGGAGTTTTTTTTCTGAAAATACCATCTGGTCTGTATGGAATATTGAAGCCTAAAGTTATCCATGTTCCACATGTCCCATAGACAGAGCTTTTCAAATGCTGACTTTTTATAAATCCTTTTATTGATATGAATCAATAATGACCAAACTTTTGGAGAAAGAGCAGTAAATACAACCATCAATCCCACTTCAATAGAATTGCCCAGAAGGTCAAATCACTTTGTCTGTGTCTGAGTGAAGAGGATGGAGAAAAAAATATTTCAAGTGGGTAAGTGACCTTTGGAAAGGATGGATTTAAAATCATGGAGTCATGGAATGGTTTGGGTTGAAATGAACCTTAAAGATCTTCCCAAGATCCTGAGCTTTTCCCAACTTCTGGCAGCTTTTAATCTTGCTGCTCCTTTTGCAAAACCATTCCCATTTACAAGAATTGGTAATTGCTGAGTTTCCCATAATTTGGAAATGCCAATCTGCTTCATCCTGCTTTTCCTTTGGAGTGAGAAAAGCATCTCAGTGCTGAATGTGGAGCCAGCAGCTGGACAGAGCTCGCGGCAGGGGCAGCTCTCTGGGCTCTGAGGAAATATTATGGGAAACAACAAGTCCTGGGCCAGAAATCTGGGAGAAGGATTAGGAAAAATCAAGGGAAAATTGTGGTTGAGAAAGTCTGAAAAAAACAAAGCTAAACCCAGAAGAGACTTCAGGGTTTTAATAGCTTAGGAATTTCCTGATGCAAAAATATGGAATTATTCATAAAACTGAAAAAATAAATTCCTTTAGGAAGAAGAAACACCTCAAAACAAGTTTTTGGTGTCTGGACAGAAACAGGAATTACACAAATAATAATTTGGAAGAGCAAATAATAATTTGATGAGCAGCACCACTCACACAGAGGCAGAGAGAGATAATTTCTAAGCAGGTATCTGCTTCCTCTGGCTGAAGGACTTTAGATGGCTTATAATGGATTGCTAAAATGTGTGGCATGCTCATTACTGTCAAAGTGAGTGGATAACTCTCAAGCAGCACAGATATTTTATTTATGAGTGAATAAAAGAATTTAATAGCTGCCTATCACCCATCTGCAATGCTGCAACGGAGTAAGATCAATTCAAAGTTAAAACAAAAAAAATGGAGGGAGAGAAAATTATTTTTTTCTGTTTTGCTTTGGTTATTTTTTGTTCTTTGATATGTTTGTGCTTTGATTTGGAGCTTTTGACTTTGATTGCTGCTTGGGCTGAAAGGCAAATTGAAGTGAAGCAGCCAGGCTTTAATAAAGAGATGTACAGCGTCTCTGATGCATTTGAGGGAACCTTTGCTGCCTGTGGTTTTGTATATGGTTATGGTAAATAACCCTCACGCTGATTTCTGTGGTCTGCCCTTTGCTGTGGGTACTTGACCACCAGAGACTCGTTGAACCTAAATAACCCAACCCCATAGCCAGCTTCCAAGAGCCAGCACCCCAATAAATCCTGAGGAAACAGCGATGCCCCCGCCGAGGAGAAGCTGAATTTGGCGAAGAGCCCTGACAAAAACCAGCTTTGTGTTCCTGGGGGTTGTCACTGCAAAATCCCCCTTTCCCCATGGCTGCTTCCTGCCAGCAATCCCAATAAATGAGCCCAAGAGGGAGACAGGATGACAGGGCTGAGGCTGGCTGTCCCTCCTGGGGGAGCAGCCCTGACGGGGGGCACTGAACCCGAACTGACGCAGCCTCAGCCCCAGGGCCCAGCAGGATCTGCACTTTCCCTCCAGCAATTCCTGCTGGGCTTGCTCCCAAAAAAAGCAAATTAAAGCAGGTGGTGAAACTCCCTCAGAAAAACTCTTTGTGGGTTCTGCTGAGCTCTGCCAGAAAAAGATCCTCCCTCATACATCCTTCCTGTAAATATGCTCCATAAAATATATATATTTAGGCAATTCCCCCTGTAAATATGCTCCATAATATATATAAAAATATATATTTAGACATATTCCCCCTGTAAATATGCTGAATTATATATATATATATTTAGGCATATTCCTCCTGTAAATATGCTCCATAAAATAAATATATTTAGGCACACCCCAACATCATCCTCTATATTCAAGGCTTCACATCTGTGCACACACACACATTTATATTTCAGGCCAAAACAACAAGTGAGGAGATGATTTTTTTCCACCCACCAAGGTTAAAAACGCAGCTGGACGTGCAATAAAAACACAAGCCACATGCAGAGGGTGGGGGGAAATCTCCCTGAAATGTCCCTGAACTTTCAGGGGGGGATGTCAGTCAGAGCAGGCACTGAACCACAAAGTCAGAAGCACGACATGAGCAGGAAAAGGAACTCACTGGGCAGAGTGACATTTATGATTCATCTCACTATAAATTTGTGTCCATCTGAAGACAAGAGGTTTTTTTTGGTTTTTTTTTCTCTTTTCCTGTGGAAATTTCTCATGTAACATAAAGCTTTGGGACTTAAAACAGAAGCTAAATTTTACAGCTATGGTTTTTGGAAGTCTGGCTCCCTGCTAAATACAGATGTTTTCCAAGGGGGCAGCTGACTTGTAAAATAAATTCACTGCAGTGAAGGTGTTTGCTGAAAACCAGAAAATTTTCTGAATTCTGTTTGATGCAAAGGAGGGATGGTGGGGCTCTAGAAACAGCAAGGAAAAATGTCATCTTCTGACACTGCTTTTCTATTTTCATTTTTCCTCTTGCCTAAATGTCATCAGGTAAATGATAATACCTTTTTAGGAGGTTTAATTGATATCAGAGAACAATACATAACATTAAAAAGTAAAATGTAAAATCAAGGCATGATTGTCCTTGTACTGCAACTTCTTATGTAATTCTAATTGGATATAAATAGCTAATCACCCCTCCTGTTTTTCTTTTCCTTTTCTTTTCTTTTCTTTTCTTTTCTTTTCTTTTCTTTTCTTTTCTTTTCTTTTCTTTTCTTTTCTTTTCTTTTCTTTTCTTTTCTTTTCTTTTCTTTTCTCTTCTCTTCTCTTCTCTTCTCTTCTCTTCTCTTCTCTTTCTTCTTTTCTTTTCTTTTCTTTTTTCTTCTCTTTTCTTCTCTCTCTTTCTTTTCTTCTTTCACTTCTTTTCTTCTCTTTTCTTTTCTCTTTTTTTCTTTTTTTTTCTTTTCTTTTCTTTTCTTTTCTTTTCTTTTCTTTTCTTTTCTTTTCTCACGCCAATGCGTGAGAGCAATTGGCCCATGGAGAAACCTCCTGAATTGAGGCTAAAATTCCCCTTCAGGGAGCCAGATTGTATTTGGGTTTTTTGCACTTACAAGAAAGGAGAGGCAGAAGCCTCTTGCACAGCTGGCAAAGGAGAAATTGCTGCTGGAAAATCAACTTTGTTCCACACCTCAGCTTTATAAAACTGACCCAAAACCAAGCCAGGATATGAAATCTGAGCAACTCGGCCTGTATGAAATAATTTTTCTCACTTCTTCTCCAGAGCTGAACCAAAACCGAGGTGCAGGACATCAACACCACAAGGCAGGAAAATCAGAGTGTTCCTCTATCACTGCCCAGGGGCGTGCAGGGAGATGAGAGAGCAGAGGGATGAGGATTCCTTCATTTTGGGAAAGAAATCCTGAGCAGAGCACTGAGGATTTATTTCCCACCCTTTGTTTATCTTGCATTTCACACATCTGTGCCTCGGAGCAGAAGTAGCTGCAAATAGCTCAGATATCATCGTGGGGTTCTGAGAAAACAGAAAACATGAGGAACTGGCTTCTGTAAGACAGGGACAGGGAGGAAACTCTGCTGCTGCCTGCCAGGCTCTGCTCCTGCTGTTCTACACTGAGAAACAGCTGAATTATCCCTTTGGGAGTGGATTATTCCACAGCAATTTCATGGCAGGGATCACATTTGTACTCACAGGTGAGGAATAGCTGGAAGGGCCAGCTGGATGCTGAAAGACTTCTGGGGAATTTAGAAAGATTTTCTTCCTGAACACCAAATTTATCTCCTGTAGTATCAAAAAGAAGGCCTGGCCTTCGCATCCCATGACAGTTTCAGGGGAATATTCCAGGTTTTTGTGCAATGCCAGCAATTTGCTCCCTGCCAGCTGTCATCACAAACTCATCTCGGTTCAGAGAATCATTTTGGGTTGGAAGAGAGTTTAAATCTCATCCAGTGCCACCCCTGCCATGGCAGGGACACCTCCCAATGTCCAGCCTGGCCTTGGGCACTGCAGGGATCCAGGGGCAGCCACAGCTGCTCTGGCAATTCCATCCCAGCCCCTCCCAGAGAACAATTCCTAATTCCCAATATCCCATCCAGCCCTGCCCTCCTTCAGCTCAAGGCCATTCCCCCTTTTCCTGTCACTCCAGACCCTTGGGAAAAGTTCCTTCCCAGCCTTCTTTAGGTCTTGGGACTTGTAAACAAGTCTCATTCTGAATAGAATTCTCTCTTTTATTCCCTTAGAAAATGAATTAAAATGATTATTTTCTACAAAACAAGAAGCTTTGATCTATCAGATAAGAATCTAGGAAGCACTTTCCCAAACCAACCACTTTTGATAAGAACACTTTAAACCATTTTCTTGTTCCACTTGTGTCACCTTGTAAATGAATTACAAAACCCTAAAGCCTGTCATTCCTTATAAAGACACAAATTAACTCTATCTGAGCATCAATGTGTGCATTTTAATTTAGGTCTTGTTCATATTTCTGTGACATTTCTTGGGGCCTTCCAAGAAACAATACCCATTGTTTCTAGATGAGCACATTCAAGTTCTGCAGAAAGTTTTCCACTTCTGCTTCACAGTTTCCACTGATCTGATCTTGACATGGAAGATTTCTTCCTCTGCAAGATTCTGAGAAAACCAGTGGCAACTGTTTCATCTTCCCTCTAGGAAATAATTTATTTTTATCTTTTGTTGATGTCATTTTTCATGTCTCACCTCTCTGACTGGGACTAATCAGGCAAATACCATCAAGTTTGACATGACAGCTTGTTTAAATGGCTTCAACTGCCCTCCTGGTCTGGGGTGAAGCACCTGCATCTCCTCCACAGGGAATTTCTCTGATTTGTACATCTGTGCTTTCATCTAATGGAATCCTGGAATGGTTTGGGTTGGAGAGGAACTTGAAGCTCATCCAGTCCCAGGACAGGGAACTTTTCACTCTCTCAGATTATTCAACTCATCCCATTTCTCCCACTTCCCATTTTTACTGCTCTGTTTGCCCTCAACCCCCTCCCCAGGTTAAAAAACTGAATTTTTCCATTCCAAAATCCCATCAAGATTTTCAGACCTGGGAAAATCTCTGTGGAGCTGCCAGAGGTGACTGGGGGGGTTGAGTCCCTGCCTTTCAGTTTTTTCCATGCCCTCCCTCCTTCCCCCTTCCAGGCTCTAAATCGCCAATGAAAGCTGAATAAATAAATAAATAAATAATGGAATAGCCGGGATGAATCGGAGCCTCGCTCTTTCTTCACGGGGCCCCTGCAAAATCAAAGGGGCAAATTGATCTGACAACATGCAAGTGCTCAGTGTACACGGTATTAAAATGAATTTCTTGTTCTCTGCGAGCAGCAGCAGCCCGAGGAGTATCTCTGTCCTCAGTGTTTTCCTGGGGCTGTGCCAATGGTGCCTCATTGTCTGATTTCCAAGGGCTGTAATTGAGTGATAATTGCCAGTTCCTCTTTTGAACCAACACTCTCTGATAAACTTCATCACCATTTAGCTGGAAATCTGAGAGCTCTAAACAATTTATTTACCAAGAGAGATACAGACATCTCTTAACACACTGCACCACTGCCTGCCCTCCGTGTACATCGGCATTTGGATGGCGCCAATTAACAGCAGGCTGCAGTTTGCAGTTTAAATTTTTAAAATAATTTTTCTGGTCTCTGCGAGACACTTCTTCAGGCTTTTTCCTGCCTGTACTGCCAGAGGAGTTTGGGGGTGGGTTTTTTTTGAGTGGAGTCAAGGGAATACCTGATTTTAGCCACTTGTTCAGTGAAGAGAAAACAAATCAAGATGAGAGAAAATAAAGAAATAAAGAAAAGTTTTATTCAATTTATGGATGGTATGATGCAGTCAGGATTTTTGCTGGTTTTCTCATTCAGCTGTTAATGTCTCATCTCTCTCTGGAAGTAGCAAACAAAGAATGACAAACTGGCTTCTCCCTTCAGCTCAAAGCTTTTTAGGAAGTACTTTCAGTGGTGGAAAGGTGGATGTGGAAGGGACACCTGAATTCCTGCTGATGAATTCCTACCCACAATAGCAGAACCCATTGGATTCTGCATTCCTGCTGCATTTAGTGTAACCCAGTAAATTTATGTCCTGGACCAAGTTTTCAAAAGTATTATTTAAGGAAAGACCCCAAATGATGGAAACATAGGGGTGGAGGTGAATAGAAATGTCAACTACCTTAAAAAATTGTTATTCTGGGGAGGTATTTCTCCAGCCAGTCCTTAAACTATCCAGAAGTGATGAGACCAACGTTCTCAGAAAATTATCAATGTTTGGGTATTTGATCTATGGTGAATCAGACCCTCTGCCATGCACCTGCTGCCTACTCTCCTTAAATTCTATGAAATCACAAAATATCCTCAGCTTGAAGGGACCCTTCCTAACGAAACCCTGTCCCAGCACAGAGCTCCCAAAAATCCCACTCTGGGCAGCCCTGGCAACTCCTGGAGGGTGGGCTGGCCCTGGCACAGGGTGCAGAGAGAATTCATGGGACTGGGACACTATTATATATCATAATTATGACTTATTATATACTCATGTTTTAATAACATATGCTGCCATATAAATACACAATATGTAAGAAAAAAAAATTAGACAGTTGTTTGATAAATTCAATTTTATTTTAATTTCTTTATTCTTAAAGTTTTCTTCTTATTCTCCTAGTTTCTAACTAGTCTTTCTTGCTATTCTACATTTTCATCTTTCCTATTCTAACTATTCCTCTCTTCTCAAAGGGTTTCTAAATTCTTATTCCTATTCCTATTTATATTCCAATTCCTATTCCCATTGCTATTCCTATACTTCTCTTCTATGAATTCCTAAAGTCTTATAACTATTCTTCCCATATGTATTTTGAAATTATGTTCCTTTGTCTTCTGTTCCCTCTCCCATCTTCTGTATCTCCATCCCATATTCTCTCTCCAGTTTCTATTTCCATATTCCCTGTTGTGAGAGTCCATCTGAGCCTCTCGTCTGTTTCTGCCCAACGACCCTCGCCTGAGGCCTGCGCTGGCCAGGGATGGGAGGAACGCCAAGTGACTGTTCCGCAGGTGATGCCTACAAGGACTGGTCTCTCATGACAACTAGTCACGGGGCGCTGACTCAAAAAAGCTCCCACTAATGGAAGAACAATGGACTGGTCTAGTATGGGCTGCCCTGCGTGTGTTCATAACAACAAAGATGGTTTGGTGTGCCTTGAAATGTCCTTGTTTCCACCTGTTCCTCAGGGTAACGATCTCCACATACAATAGTCCATAAATCTTCCCACCTTTTGGCCAGAAGCTACTCGCTTTGGGAAAGGACTATAAAAGTGACTTTCTTTCTCTCTCTCTCTCTCTCTCTCTCTCTCTCTCGCTCTTTCTGTGTCCCAATATCGCATTTTGGTTGGCACTAAATAAAGCGCATTTCTTCAGAAGCAAATTGGTGTTTTCCCCTGCTATGTCTTTTGCGCTCTGAGATCCATAAAAGAACCAGATAGGACTCCCGCTCGGGTTGGGTGGATCATGACACACCTCAACAGCACACAGCCAGCACTATCAGATGAATCAAGATGCCACTATCCCCATCCATATAATTTTGGCTAGAAAGTCAAAGGGTGCTCAGTAAAACCCACTCACCCTTCAGAAGCCCCAGTTTGCCTGTGGGCAAGTCTGACAGACAATAGAAATTGACTGCAGGCTATTGTGCCTTGAATGAAGGGACTCCACTGTGGGAGCTAAGACAGAGTACTGTGGATTTAATTAGCATAAGCAGCTTAGTAATGAAGATGCCCTGGCAAGAGCAAACAGAGCTTTCAGGGCTCCATGAAGATTGCATCAAGACTGGCGACAGGAAAGAAGAATGAAGCAAATACAAATGGTGCAAATGTGTAAGCTTGTTTGTGTGATGTTTACCCCAACCAATGTGGGAAAAAATTACCAGCTTTCTTAAAAATGGTATATAAGCACATGTAGCTGAGAGTAAATATGGATTCTGATCAGCAGTCAGTAGACCCCCTCTCTCTCCCAGTTGCTGATTCTCCAGTGCTGAGCGCTGCCGTGCCGGACACGCTGGATCTCCAGGAGGAGCTGGAGCCCAAGGCAGCAAAGTGGCTCCATTGACATTGCCAATGCATTTTTATCCATTCCTTTGGCAGCAGAGTGCAGGCCTCAGTTTGCTTTCACCTGGAAGGACGTGCAGTAAACCTGGAACCGACTGCCCCAGGGGTGGAAACACAGCCCCACCATCTGCCACGGGCTGATCCAGGCTGCACTTGGAAAAGGGTAAAGCTCCAAAACATCTGCAATACATCAATAACATCATTGTGTGCAGGAACATAGCAATAAAAGTATTTGAGAAAGGAGAGAGAATCATCCAGATTCTGCTGGAAGGAGGTTTCCCCATCAAGAAGAGCAAAGTCAAGGGACCTGCCTGAGAGATCCAGTTCCTGGGAGTAGAGTGGCAAGATGGACAGAGCCAGATCCCCACTGAAATGATCAATGAGATCATCACAGTGTCTCCACCCACCAGCAAGAAAGAAAAACACAAGCTTTCCTAGGGGCCATAGGTTTTTAGAGAATGCATTCCTGAGTGCAGCCACATTGTGAGCCCTCTCTACCTGCTCACCCTAAGAAGAACAATTCCAGCTGTGGCCCTGAACAGCAACAAACCTTCACCCAGACCAAGCAGAAAATGCCTCATGCAGTGCCCTTGGCCCAGTCAGGACGGGACCAGAGGTGAGGAATGTGCTTTACTCTGCAGCCAAGAACAATGGCTTGTCCTGGAGCATTTAGCAGAAGGTGCCTGGGGAGACTCAAGGCCGAGCACTAGAATTCTAGAGCAAAAGTTACACAAAGTCTGAAGCAAATTACACTCACCAACAAAAAAAAAAAAAACCAAAACAAAAACCAAAAAAACAAGGAAAAAAAAATCTTAGCCGCCTTTAATAAAGTTCAAGCCACCTCAAAAGAAATTATCACAAAAGCACAACTCCTCCTGGCACCCTGACTCCTGGTGCTGGGGTGGGTGTTTAAAGAAAAGGCTCCTCTACCCACCACGCCACCCACACCACATGGAGCCCATGGATTGCTCTCATCACACAGCACGGCCGGATTAGAAACACAAATCACCCTGAAATTTTAAAAATAATTCAATCCAGCCACAAGATAAAAACTTGAGCCTCACTAACAAAAAGAAGCAGAAACAAGTAACCAAGGCTAAAAAGCTCCACCATACAGCCAATTACCAGCACAAGAAACACGCTATGCTCTTGTCACTGACAGTTTCTGTCTCATGGTTGAGATGAACCAGAAGTGGAAAGTGGCTGCAGGGAGCCCCACATGACGAGTCACACAAGCTACTGAAGGAGAAGGTGAATCAAGTGCACTTGCTGAACTCAAAGCCATTCAGCTGGCCCTGGACACTGCTGAAAGAGAGAACTGGCCAAAGCTCTAACTTTATACTGAATCATAAATAGTAACCAATGTTCTGTGAAGTTAGCTAGAAAGGAGAAAAAAGGCCAGTTAGCAACATAAAGGAAAAGCAATTGAGGCTGCTGATGAGTGGAAAAACATTGCCACTCAGACAAACTCTCTGTAAAGGTCCATCATGTAGAAAGCCACGTCCACAAAAGTCAGGCTAATAAAGAACACTAAAACAAGGAGCAAGTAGATCAAGCTGCAAAATTAGAGATGTCACAAATAAATTAAAAGTAGCAACATAAGGGAGAGTTGTTCCAAGCTCAATAGGCCCACACTGCCTCAAGTCATCAAGGTAAAAATGCCACCTATAAGTAGACACAAAACTGAAAAGCAGATTTAACTATAAATTGCATTTCTCAAGTTATCCATAACTGTAAGACATGTCCTAAAATCAAGTAAGCCAAGCTGATAAAGCCTCTCTATTATGGGGGGGCAGTATTCCAAATATAAGTATAAAGAAGCCGAGCAAATGAACTACATCACACTGCCTCAAACCCCCCAAGTGCTACGTGATCACAATGGTAGAAGCCACCACTAGATCATTAGAAACCCACCCTGTACCTCACACTACTACTTGAAACACCGTCTGAAGCCCAAAAAAGCAAGTCCTATAAAGACACAGCACCCCTGAGAGAAACGTCAGACAACAGGACCCATTTCAAGAACAGCCTTACAAACACCTCAGCCAAAAACCAGGATACTGAAAAATAGATCATATCCCTTATCACACACCAGCTGCCAGGAAAGTTGAACTGTACAACAGACTACTTAAAATTACCCTAAAGGCACTTGGCAGGGAAACATCCAAAAATTCAGAAATGAACTCAGCAAAAGCCACCTCAATAGTCAACACCTGAGAGTCCATCACTCAAGCAAGTCCTGCCTAGTCTGAAGCCTTGCACACAGTGCATGGTGATAAAGTCCCTGTAGTGCACATAAAAGGAATTTTAAGACTGTTTAGATTAGGCACACTTCAAGCAAAGGCAAACTAATCCGTACAACTTTTTTGCTCAAAAAACACAGTTACACTTAGTAGGTAATGCAGAAAGATAAAGAAACCCATTGAGTACCACAGAAAAACCTAATCTTAAGTGAGAACTATGTGTCAAGTTTCACTGTGGATGAAAATATATAGCAGAGTTGAAAGAAGGTATTAATTAAGGTAGGATGCAGATGGTAATAAAATAAGGAGTAGATCATGTCTTAAGTTGCAATGCAAGATGCAAGCAGAAGTATACATTCTATCAGCATCTGCTGAAACCAGGTGGAGCAGGGCTCCTTATCTCTGCCATGATCCATCCCTCAGAACTCCTCCCCACAAGGAGTTATTCCTTATGGGAGATGCCCCAGCCAAGGAGAAAAGCCAAGTAATTCCAGACTAAATAAATCTGAAATTTGAAACATCAGAGCAATTTTCCCTCTAAATTCCCAGAAGACCAAGCCTATCTTCATCACCACTAGATGTTAAAAAAGTAACTACACCCTTCTCCAAAATCATTGCTTCAACAAAACCACATCTGTCACTCCAAGAAAACTACAGGTACCATTATTCAGACTGTAACCAACACCTGAGCAACAGGGTTACAGGTTGCATTCTGACCTTGCCAGTGTTTGGGTCTTTATATTACTATACTTCTATTTTCATTTTCCCAGTGAAAAACTGCTATTCTAAATCCCACATCTTTGCCAGGGAGCTCCTTAATCTCCAAGCCATATTAATTTAGAGGGAGGGAGTTTACATTTTCCGTTTCAAGAGAAGCTCCAGAGCTCCTCAGCAGACACGTGTCTTTCAAACCAAGACAGTGCCCTGCTGCAGCTCCATCCCCATGGCAGGATCCGTGCTGGATGATCCCCAGGGACCCCCGGTGGGCAGAGCCCCCCTGAGCCCTGGTGCTGCTGATCCGTGTTGGGAAGACACCTGGCTGGGGGCTGCACACCCTCCCCGTGGCCTGGATTTTCTTTGCATTTCTCTTTGTCCTTCCCAAACACCCCAAACCCGGGTAAAAATAGAGATGGTGAATAACGACCTGCTTGGGACACGAGGGGAGCATATTCCAGGGGATGCGGGGAACGCTCGGTTCCAGGGATTTGAGGGGTCCTGGGAGGGACCTGGGTGTTTCTCAGGGCGTTGGGCACCCCAGTTCCAGCGGCTCTGGCTGCGCTGGGAGAGTGGAGGAGCGGGAGGAAGAGGAGGAGCGGGAAGAGACGGAAGAGAAGCAGCGGGAGGAAGAGGAGGGACACAGGAGGAGCGGCAGGAAGAGGAGGAGCTATTTTGGAACCACGCGCTTCTCCTGTCGGGTCGCTGAGGTCGCAGCTCCCCCGGGTCCGGCAGCATCACCTCCCAAAATCCCGCAGGTGGGCGGGGAGGGGGAGCTCGCCCCAAATCCATCATGGGGGGCTCCGGGAGGGTTTATTTTTCGTTTCAGGAGATGTTTGGATGTTGTAGGAGCCCAAAGCCGAGCCGGAAATGGCCCTGGCGGGATGCTGGCGGCTCCCCCGTGGCGATGGCCCGGTATCGGCGGGGAGGGGGCGATATCGACTCTGGGGATCCCCGGCAGAGCCGGGGGGGAAGGCGGGAGCCCCGGAGCGGGGAGAGCGCAGAGGGGCGATCCCGGAGCCGGGGGACCCCCGGCAGCCTGGAGGGGTGCGGGAGGTTGGTGCTGAGCGGGCTCCGGGCCCCCGAGGCTGAAAGGGGCGCTGACTGCTCCAGCTGCCCTTGGGCAGCGCCACCATCAAACCCAACGCGCTCAGCCCTTGTTTTCCCCCCAGACCAGGATTTCCCAAACCTTTGGCTGCTTTCAGGAGAAGGAGGCCGTGAGAACGAGGATGATGGGCCGGGAACCCCAGGCAGGTGAGGATGAAGTCAGTGCCCCTTTCCTCCTGTGTCCTGCTCCATCTCCCACAGCACAGCCCTGGGGGGATCTCCTTGCCCTTGCCTCTGGCACGGAGGCAAATCCCATCCTCTTCTTTTCTTTTGTCCCCCAGACAAGGAGCTGAGCATGGATAGCAGGGAGGACAAATCCCCGCGGCACAGCCTCGGGCAAGAGGCCGTTTGCAGCGGCTCCACGGCGCAGGAATGCAACGGGGAGGAAAAGCCCTGCAGATCCCGCAGCAGGAGGGGCTGCAAACGCACAGCCCGGGGATCCCAGCAGGAAAGAGCCAGCCCGGGCCGGGGAGGCGGCCGGAGCTCGGAGCTGGGGCAGCGTGAGCAGCTTCACCATGGGGAGAAGCCCCACAAGTGCTCGGAATGTGGGAAGGGCTTCAGGAGGAGATGGGACATGATCAGACACCAGAGAATCCACACAGGGGAACGGCCCTACGAGTGTGGGGAGTGTGGGAAGAGATTCAGTGACAGCTCAAACCTGACTGTGCACTAGAGGAGCCACACTGGGGAGAGGCCCTACGAGTGTGATAAATGCAGGAAGAGGTTTCACACTAGCTCCAATCTTCTCAAGCACTCTCGCATACACAAGGATGAGAGGCCCTTCTGCTGCCCTGACTGCAGGAAGAGCTTCAAGCGCAACTCACATCTCATGAGCCACCAGCGCATCCATACGCGGGAGAGACCCTACAAGTGTCCTGAGGGTGGGAAGAGCTTCTCACAGAGCTCTGCCTTGACCAGATACCAACGGAGTCTCCACTGAGGGAAGCCCTGCGAGTGCCCCGAGGGTGGGAAGAGCTTCGTGCCCTGCTGCAGCTCCATCCCCATGGCAGGATCCACGCTGGATGATCCCCAGGGACCCCCGGTGGGCAGAGCCCCCCTGAGCCCTGGTGCTGCTGATCCCTGTTGGGAAGACACCTGGCGGGGGGCTTCACATCCTCCTGGCTCCTCATGACCTGCGTTTCCTTTACATTTATCTTTGTCCTTTCCAAACACCCACATCCAGGTAAAAATCAAGATGGTCAACTAAGACATGATTGGAGACATAGCGGGATGTTTGAGGGGATGTGAGGGACACTGGGTTTCAAGGGAATTGAGGGTTTCTGGGAGGTACATGGGTATTCTCCTGTCTTTGTGCACCCCAGGCCAAACTGCTCCGGCTACACTGCGAGACCCTCATGGAGGTTCTGGGGCAGCTGATCAAAGACCCCCTGCCCTGACACTGTCCCTGTGTCCCAGGCCCTGCTGTCCCATGTCCAGGATCCCCCTCTCCTCCCTGTCACTCCCCTTGACCCCAGCCCATTCGTATCTCACCCTACTCCTGCTCCCATCCAAGTCCAGATTCCATTCCTGCTCTCATTCCCTCTCCCCATCCCCTATTCTATGACCGGTTGCTGTTCCCATATTACCAGTCTCATAATCCCAGTCCTCTTACTTTCCTTGTATTCCTAGTCCCACTTCAATTCTCATATTTGCATTTCTATATTTCCTGTCCATTTCCCATATTCCCTTTCCGAATCCTGTTCCCATATTCCCATTTCCAATCCCAGTCCCATCATCTTCATGCCCATCCCATATTCTCTCTCCAATTGCTATTTCCACATTCCCTGTCCTATTCCCATTCCCAGTTCCGGTGTTCATTCCCATTCCCATGTCCCTTTCCCAGTTTCTGTCCCCATTCTCAGCTCTGGAGTGTGTAACACAGAAGCTTCTCTGAGTCCCTCGGAGAGTGAACAGAAGACAAGAATTAAATTAAAAACCTTTTTTAGAAATTGAAGTACATTAATCCACACAGACATGAAATAGATGTCTGTGGTTTAGTTTTAAGAAAGTACAAAGATGAGTTTGCATAGATATGAAGTAGAAGTATATATCTTAGTTTGAAGCAAGGAAAAATATATTTTACTTTCCTTAAAATGTAAAAGCCTTAGAATCTGATGTGAAAAAGAAGTTGCGATGAGAGCTCAAACACACAGCTCTAGACAGAATAAAAATATAGTAATAAAATTTCTTATATACTTCAGATAAAACAGATAGGCCATGTGCACAAGTTATATGTAAACTTTCATATTAAAAAACCAGAATTATAATAGGTTTAAGAGAAATGCTTCAGGTTCTTGCTTTTGGCTCATTGGGTAATTTGTCAATAAAAATCCATGTATTGGATCCAGAGCTCTCTCTTGCTCCTGTCCCGTCACTCTCCCTTCCTCCACCACCATCATCATCACCACTACCAGCACGGGAGAGAAGAAGAGGAAGATGAAGAAGAAAAAAACAAGAAGAAAGGCCAGGGAGCATCTGCCTCTGGAGACTCTGCACCAGCCGCAGCTTCGACCTCTTGCAGCAGAGAGCTGCTCCTGCTTCCATCGGGACTTTATGGCAGAGAGATTGAACAGGGACTGGAGAGCCTTGGGCTCTTTGCCTTTGGAGCCTGACGTGCCTTCACAAGAAACAACTTTACAGCAGCCAGCAGCTGCTCTGCTCTTGGAAGATCTAAAGCCACAACCAATCCCCACAGCCGGTCCCAGTCCCTGTCTCTGTCCCTATTCCCAGTCCCTGTCCCCATTCCCCTTCCCATTCTCAGTCTTGGTCTTGATCCTGTAATTCCGGACCCTGTCCCTTATTCCTTGTTCCCTTCACGCTCTCAGTCCTGTATTCCAGCTCCCTGTCCCCATTATATCAGCCAAATTCCTGGTCCCTGTCCTCCTTCCAGTCCCCTTCCTACACCTGGTCCCATTCTCAGTCACCCTGTGTTGAGAATTGGTTAGAAAGCCATGGACACAACTGTGGATATGGCTCGGCTGAGGCCTTGTTGCAGGAGAGCAGCTCCTGCTAAGTAGTAGCTAGGCTTTGCTCTTAAGCAGATTTTGCTGAGCAGCAGTGTTTGTTTTTAAGAGACTTTTGCAAAAGCAATGCAGCTAGCATAATTTGCAGAGTTAGTCGATAAGTAATACATATGTCCATTGTTCAATCAAGGCCTTAACTTCCAGGGAAGCACATAGCAAGCGAGGTATAACCCTGGGACGGATACCATATAGCAATAAGTATAAGAATAAGGGAAGTAGGAGCAGCGGGATAGCACGTATGCTTTTTGGCTAGAAATTCAGTAGGCGTGATTATCTCACACTTGCAATAACCAATAATAAGAGAAGGCGTACATAGTAAAAACCAATAAGATTGTACTAATATGAATAATGCTGATTTATGCTATGATGGGCTATAAAACTGTCTGATGCTCTCAATAAAGTTGGATTATGCTTTATCAATCACACTGATTGGCTGGCTGATCCCCTCGCTATTCCTCCACGAGTGGCTCCGCACCCCCGCAGTTTCTATCCTCACCTTTTCCTTCTGTGGCCTTTCCATTTTCAGTAGAATCCATATTTGAACCCGTGCTTGTGTCTCACAGAAGTATCTCCGTTGAATTTGGGAACTCTCTGGGATAGCAGTGACAGGAGCTGGTCCCCAGCCCTGGTACAAGGTGGGGTGACTCCAATGGCCAGCAGTGGGCACAGACAGCAGAGCCAGACGTGTCTCCTGCTGCGTCTCCAGCCGCTGTGTCCGTGTCACCCACAACCTTCCCAGCCCCAGCGCGGGGCTGCCCCTTTGTGACGCGCTCACTCCTGGTTCTCTCGTTTCCATGGCCACAGAACCCCCACCCCAGCTCCATCCCCATCCCTTCCCAAGGGCAGCCAGCCCTGGGCCCAGCCAGACCTGAGTGTTTGACACTGTCTAGAAATCTGATGCTTTACAAAGCTACTTTTCAAGGCCTTCATTTCTGTCATTCCCACTCAGTTCTGGGCTGCAGCTTGTTGGCTGGGGATTTTGTTTATTTCTCTTCACAACAAATAAAATGCGGGACACAACCAGGTGTTGGAATAAAAGAAGCTTTGCACTCCCCAGGATATGACCCCTGAATTCAGTTGGCAGATATCGTTAGAGAACAAACTGACCATCCAAACATTCCACCTTTGCTCTGCTTCATTGCTTCAGGGGTTTATTCCCTGTTTTCTTTATTGCAGAGACACTGAAACACAACATAAACAGGATTTGCCTCAAAATATTTCTGATCTTGGTGCTTCCTGACAATTCAAAATTTTCTAAATGTAATTAGCATGGGACACATTCTTCTGAAATACTCTTCAACAGAGCGTTTAAAATTAATCATGCTTGATTTGGCAGAATTGAGCATGAGCCAAGGGACCAGTGGGTCTGATCCCTTTTCCTGCATCAGCAAAATTATTTCTTCATGTCTCATCCCTCCTACCTCCTCAAAGAAGCTTTTCACTTTTCATTCGCTGCCCGCAATATTTAGTGGGCCAATATGATCAGTGTGTCTGTAGGGTGGAAATTGGCCTTGCAAAGGTCCTCCTTCATTGTGGCAGGGGTTTATTCCTGCTTTCTTTCCTGCAGACACACCCAAACCCAACACTGCAGCACCAGCCTCAAAATGATTCTCATTCTGACTGTCCCTAAAAATTCAGAACAATACTCAGAGTGTTTCCCTGTTCCCAGGCACAGGCTCCAGGGCTGGGCTCTCACTTGCACAGAATGAGGAAGAGCTGCTGCACCTGCCAGTGGCTCAGGGGGCTCACAATCAGTGCTTCGAATGCAGCTTTTGTGCACACTCTGCCTCCCTGAACCGAGCAGCATTCCTGGGCATGGACACCCCTGCTGCAGCCAACATCCTCCCAGCACAGCTGCAGGAATGAGATTGCAGCAAGCCCTGCCTGAAGGAGTCTCCAGTCTGCTGCAGCCCTGCACCTGCAGTGGAATCATCTTGTGCTGCCATGGGGGAGCAAAGTGGGTGAGGGGTCTTTGCAGATGAGGTTCTCCTCAATGTGCTGCTGCTCCTCCCTGGGCCTGATTCAGCTGCTGGTGCCTTCCCCTGCAGCTGTATCAGGAGCCTGCCTGGAAAAATGACACTGCCAGTGCAAGTGACAACCACCCATCCCTGCCATGACTCTGCCCACAGGGCGTTCTGCCTACCAAGCTGCTCCAGTCAGGTGATGTTAGACAACATGAAAATACCTTCAAACAATGCATTTTCCAAATTCTGTCAAAATCATGGCCACAAAGTCCACATGTTGGGGGCAGACTGCTGTCAGCAGAATGGGGGCAGCCCCAGCAGCTGCTCTCCCCATGGCTGGATGGCCGTGGCAGTGGAGGTGAGTCTCTCACCGTGCCCACTGCTGTGGCACCCAGTGCTCTGGAGTTGTTCCCACTGAACTCAGGGTGCTGCTACTTCAGCAACATCACTTCACACATTTGATAACAAAGACTTGGAATGGCATACAGGACTTGCCTGAAGAGCTACTTAAAAAAAAGGGGGAGGGGGCAGGGGAGTTAGAATAGTTCACTCCTTCTAATACAAGCATGCATGGATTTAAGCAGGGACATTGGGCTAATCATACTGGGGACTGGTTTGAAAGCCTTGTCTCTAGCTAGATTTTTTCAAGAAAAAGGAGTAGATAGAGCAGTGAGCAAGTCTGAGCCAGAAATCAAAGCACAAGACAAATACTCCCAAATTTGCTACCCATGGGGAAAGGAAGCAGAAAAGTAGATAAAACAAGTGTCATTGCAGCTAAATTGCCTGCATTTATCTCATGGTCCAACCTTTCTGTACAAAAGCCCCTCAGTTCAAATGCACAGCTGAAGATCAAGGAATGAAAGTATTTTAAGAGCATTTAAAGCCTGGTCCCTTTACTTTCAAGGAAAGGGAGATGTTAAATTCCTTTAAAACACCAATGTGGGTCTATTTAGGACTGCATCCTTGAAAACAAGGAATGGAGGTTTAGAGCTGCAGAACTGTTTCATTGGAAAACCCCTTTAAGACCAGAGAATCTCTCTAATAATCTGAGGCTGCTAACACTGCCAAGGCCACCACTAAAGCATATTCCAGGACAGGATGCTCTTGGCCTTCTTGGCCACTTGGGCACTCGCTGGCTCACCTTCAGCCACTGTCAAACAGCATCCCATGACCTTTTCAGCTGGGTGGCTTTCCAGCCACTCTGCCCCCAGCCTGGAGCCTCCCATGGCTGTTGTGGCTGAAGTGCAGCATGGGGCACTTCACCTTGTTGAACCTCATACAGGTGGCCTCAGCCATGATCCAGCCTGTCCAGGTGTCTCTGCAGACACTTTCTACCCCCCAGCAGATCAACAGTCCCACCCAGCCTGGGTGCCTCTGTTCTCAGGGAAACTCGCTGACCTGTTTGGCATGGACACTTTTGTGCAGAGCCCCGTCATTGGGAGTGGAGGTCTGGGCTCCTGGCCAGCTCAGGGGGCCTTGGCCCTGGAGCCCCGGCAGGGGCAGCTGAGCAGCGCTGCCCCCAGGGTCACTGCCAGGGAGGAGGACAAGGGGAAGGGCCAGCAGGGCTCAGCCTGACACAGAGGTAAGATGGGAGCTGGGCCACTGTCTAGTGACCACCCATTATATGGGTTGATGGTAAAGCTGTGTGTTCACCTCACTCACTTTGTCCCTTTGACTGATCTATCACATCTAATTCCCTATCCACAACACTGTGTTGGGTTGATGTGGCCAGAAATGTGTATTCTATCACCATCGGTTAAAACCAGATGGGGTAGTGATTTCTTATCTCCGTGGCACATACCATCTGCAAATGGTTCAGCTTCAAGACAAGATGGGTCAATCATCTTTATCTTTTCCACAACCCACCCTCCCTCCAGGAAGATATCATCTGCTGTTGGGCCATTAAGTCCCACTGTATGACTGATAAAATTACATCATCCCATTGGGAGATGCTCCAGCCAGGGAGAGGAGTCAAGCCTTTCCTACCCAGATAAAAATTGAGATTTTGGACAGCAAGTTGCCTTCTTTCCACTGGATTCCAGAGGAGAAGCCGGACCTTTCTACATCATCCCTGGACTTTTGGAGGAAGGCTGCACCCTTCTACAGGAGCAGTGCTTTAGCTGAACTACACCTGCCACTGCATGGGACTGCAGCCACCATTAGATCAGACTGCTACCAACACCCTGACTGATGGGGTGCCAGGTTGTATTGACTCTGTCAGGGTTGGGATTGTTCTTTTTTTTTTTTTTTTGTATTACTGTATTTCTATTTTAATTTTCCGGTAAGGAACTGTTATTCCTAATTCCCATATCTTTGCCTGAGAGCCCCTTAATTTCAAATTTACAATAATTTGGAGGGAGGGGGTTTACATTCTCCTTTTCAAAGAGAAGCTTCTGCCTTTATTGGCAGATAACTGTCCTTTCAAACCAGGATATCTGGAAGTCTTATTCCGAATTGGTTATTTTCTCTGTGTTAATAATAAATTTCTTCTTTATACCCTTTTTAAGTTTTAGGCCTGCCTTGTTTTTGCTCCTAAATTCTATCTCCAAGAGAAGTTAACTATAATAAAATTTGCAAACAAAACATAATCAAACCAAGACATATAGCCTTGGGTGATGTGGGTGAGGGTCTTCAGTGATGTAGAGTCCCCAGGAAGGTGTAAAAGAGAGACCTTTTACTGCAAAAATCAGGCCTTTTAAAGCAGTTTGACCATTATAATTTACACTGTTTAGAAGCATAATAAAACATACTGGCTTGCCTTTAAGGGAGACCTGTCCATCTTGAATTAAAGCTCCCTCAATTGTTATCTACATCTTTTTCTACTTCCTTTGCATTTCTGTCTGCCAGCTTGTTTCCTTCCTCCAACTCCGAGCTCACCTTTTGGTGTGCCGTAACGTGCATAACTGGTACCTGCTCAGGTAGCTGAACTGCTTCCAGCAGCTGCAATATTTCCTGCACATTTGACTTTTTTCCTTTGTGAGTTTAACAGTCTGCTTTCTATCCAGATGGCTCCATACACATGCACAACTCAAATGCATAACTCTGTATAAATATTTATTTTTGTTTCTTTGTGATTTCTTAGACGTGGGTTAGAGGGATTATCTCAGCTTTTTGTTCAGAGGTATCTATTGACAAGGGTCCAGACTCTATTACCTCTTTGCAGGTGCTAACTGCATACCCAGCATGTCGCTTTCCACTGACGACATCGCTGCTTCCATCAGTGAACCAGATTCTGTGCCATCCAAAGGGGTGTCCTTCAGATCAGGGAGGATGGAGTAGGAGGCTTCAATAGTCTCCAGGCAGCGTTGGTGCATCGGCTCCTCTTGATTTTCACTAAGGAAAGAATCTGGGGTGATAATGTTAGTTACAACTACCTCTACATTGTCTTGTTCCACCATGATGGCTCGGTATTTCAGGAACCTTTGTGGGAAGAGCCAGTGCCCTCCCTTTGCTTCCAGGACCGCAGACACTGTGTGAGACACCAGTACAGTCATTTTCTGGCCCAAGGTGGATTTGTGTACATCTTGAATATTCAGCACCACTGCTGCAAGGGCTCTGAGGCATCCCGGCCATCCCTTGGTTGTTGTGTCCAGTTGCTTGGATAATTAAGCAGCTGCTCTCTGGTATGGACTCAGGTCCTGGGCCAGTATCCCCAGGGCAATTCCCTACTTCTCACAGGAAACCAGAAAGAATGGTTTACTCACGTCTGGGAGTCTGAGTTCTGCAGCTGGCATTACAGCATTCTTCAGCTGGTGAAAGGCCCACGTGGCCTCTTTTGTCCACTGGAGGTCTCTGTTCCCATTTGCAATGAGCGCATACAGGAGTTTTACAAGCAACCCATAGCTGTGTATCCACAGCCTACACCACCCTGTCATTCCTAAGAATGTCCACATTTCCTTTGCTGGCTGAGGTTTTGGGGTTTGACATATTGCTTCCTTGTGATCTTGACCTAGAGTCCATTGTCCCACACCAATTTCATAACCCAGATAAATTATCTTTTGGTTCACTACCTGGGTCTTTTTCTTTGATGTCCTGTATCCCTGAAGTCCTAGCAAGTTTAGGAGGCTTACTGTCCAGGCTACACATGCCTCTTTCTTCTGGGTGGCTATGAGGATATTGTCCATGCACTTCAGTAACTTTCCTTCTTCTGGGGAAGCCTCCCAGAATTCCAGATCTTTGGCAAGCTGTTCCCCAAACGGGGTAGGAGAGTTTTTAAATCCCAGAGGCAACACCATCCATGTGAATTGGGATCTGGGCCACTTTAGAGTTTTCCCATTCAAATGCAAAATTTTTCTGGCTGTCTTCATGGAGACGGAAGCAAAAGAAGGTATTTTTCAAGTCTAAAACAGTAACCCAAGTTAGCTCTGGTGTTAGGCACATTAGCAAAGTGTATGGGTTTGCTACCATGGGATAGAGATCTCAGTTATTTTGTTAACAGCCCTTAGATTCTGTATTATCCCATATGACTCATCTGGTTTTTGGACTGGTAAAATTGAAGTGTTGAACTCAGATGGGAACTCTTTTAACAACCCGAATTGCAAGAAGTTTTCAACTCTTGGACCAATTCCTTCCCTATCTTCCTTTTTCAAGGGGTACTGTTTAATTCTAACTGATTGGGTTTTTTTCCCTTCAGTTTAATTACTACAGGAGGTGCATTTTTCACCCTCCCTGGTACATTGGAGGTCCACACTCCCAGAAACACTTGATTTATTATTTCTTCACTAATTTCTCCCTCCATATGAGCAGCTGTTAACATTAAAATTAATGCCTCTATGTACTGTTCATCATTTACCTCCAGAATAACTTCCACATTTTAAAATTTAATGGTTACTTGTAATTGTTCTAACAAGTCTCTCCCTAAAAGTTGTCTCAGGAAACTGGGCAGATAGAGAAATTTATGAATATCCTATTGCTTTCCAAGACTATACCTTAATGGTTTGTAAAAATATGTCTTTTAAAGTTGGTCAGTCCTTCCTATTACTGTAATATAATCCTTCTCCACAGGTGCCATAGTTTTATTCAGAACTGAATATGTTGCCCCCATGTCAACTAGAAATTCCACTTTTAATCCCTTTCTCCCCAGCTTTAACTTACAACCAGTGGATTTCCTTCAGTGAGATCTCCTGGCCCTCCTCAGTCTTCTTTCACATGTGCAATCACTTTTCCCTTTTCCTGGTCTCCCTTTTCCTGAGGGTCACCCTGTCTTCATTCTGGACATTAATTTTTCCAGTGACCATATTTCTTACAGATTACATGCTGGTCTCTGCCCAAGTGGGACAGACCTTGTCTAGGTGATCCCTGTCTGCATCTTCCTCTCTCCCTCTCACTTATGATACTATAAACTTCCTCATTCCTTGTTTATATCCTTCTTCCCAGTTACTAAAGACTCTCCACACCTTGTCCAACAGTCTCTCTAAGTTCCTCCATCCTTCCCCTGAAGCTTTTGAAGTTTACATCTTATGTCATCCATAGATTGCCCCAGGAATAAATTGACAAGCTGCTGTATCCCTACATCAAACCCAGAGTCCAGTGATGTGTGGCAGCCCATTGCATCCCTTAATTGATCGAGGAATTTGGATGGTGACTCAGAGAGCCCCAGCTTGATTCAATATAAAGCTGACCAGTTCATGGTTTTGGGAATGGGTCTTTGCAAACCACTCCTGATAGCTTTCCAACTCTCTCAATGCAGCTGATCTGTTTGGGTAGCACTGTAGATTTTGGAATGGGAAATAATTTTTCACATCCAGTTGCTGGGTTTTGTAATAATCTTCTGCCAGATCCACTGCTGTTTTTATAATTAATTGTTATTTGGTCTTGGTCACTGCATCCACTAATAATTGCATATGGTGCCAATCTGGATTGTGTTGTTTTGTTATATATCACAGACATTTAGCAGTGTTCACTGCATAATTTTTAGCAACCTTTTCCCATGCCTCCACATTGATTGTGGAGAAGGGAACTTTAACCAATACCATTTCTCCCTCTGGTCCCACTGCCTCTCATACAGGTGCCTGAAATATCTGTGTCTGTTGTATAGTCCAGTGTGTGGTCAGAGGAGAGTCTGCATCCTCTGAGTCTGCATCCTCATCCTCATCCCTTTCCTGTCTTATGTGGGGAGACTTGAGCAAATTGTCCTCCAGATCTCACTCCTGAGTCACAGTCTGGTAAACCTTATCTGATTTTGTACATCTTTGCCCTATGCTGCACACTGAATAACACCACTTAAGCTTTCCTCTCTTATTCTCCTTCTCCTAGGGCCAATACCAGAGGGTCAGATGGAGCCTTGATCCCACAGTCCCTCTGCCATTCAGGGTCATCTCACATGGAGAAAAGCGTATCAGCATATGATACCTCTCCCACTTCTCTCCTAAGTAACACGTGCTGTAATAGTGTGTTACAATCCAAAGTTCCACTAGGTGTCCACTTTGCTCAATTGTCCAATTTATATAAAGGGGCACGAGTCCTTGCAGAATCTAATAAGGTCTCTCTGTTTTCTGAATCCCCTTGCCCAGCAACATCTTTCCAATGTGCAATAATGCAGCCTAGTGGACTGCCTTTAGGGATCCCCTACTTTGTTCAGTTCCCATTACCTCCTCCTCCTTGTCCTGTCCCATTTCCACCCAAATCTTTCTTTGCAATCCCTCACAGCTCTTTCCCAATCTTCCTCCCACACACATGCCCAGGTTGCAGGGATTGAATGTGATTTGCCACAAACTTTAGGATCTCAGGTTCAAAATCAGCTTGGTTAGGATGCCTCCATTTACACTGAGGGCATAGAGCTTGTCGTCTCTCAGAGAAGCAATACCAACGTTTTTCACAAGTACTACACTGTAACAGTAACCACGCAGGGTGGAAAACTCTAGAAGCCCCAAATGCCCCATAACACCCGCAAAAACAAGCTATTCCACTTCTCTCTTGAATGTCCAGATCCTCTTATGTAGCCTGTTCCCAATCCAAAGCTACCAACCTCCCTGTTGAAGTTTTATATATACCTTCCAGATAAAATTGAGCATTTCCTCTTTCTATACATAGTTCACTGGATTCAGAAATTCCCAAGGATCCTGCCCAAACCACTGAGGGAGGGGGATCCTTTCTATTCATCAATTCAAAATATGCTCAAACCACCACACTGTAATTCTGACAGTCCACAAATATGAGCCCCTTGTATCTTAAATTCCCAAGGGTCAAAGGCACAGCACTGCAGGTAGGAAGTTCCTTTAATTTCTCTTGCCAAGCTCACATTGTCCTTTCACCCTACAGTGGTCCGGTTCCCCTCTGTATTCAAAACTCTCCTGGTTCACGCTGAAGCCACATGGAAAGAGCCTGCCTACACAGCTGGGCTCTTTCAGCTTGGGGTCGATCTTCAACAGCCACTTCTGAGCAAACTAAAACAAAGCAGCCAACAACACAGTCAGAGTAACAACACAGAACAAGATTACCAGTTTACTGCAATTATAACTTTTGTCACAAGACGGCAGCATTACTCTAAAATACACAATGACCAGCAGTGGCAGGGGACCGAACACCAAGACTTACAGGGAATACCATCCCCCACAAACAGGCATTCCCCCCACACAACCTGAATCCCAAAACCAAAATCATGGCAGGGAAGGGTATATCTCTATTAAGGGACTGTGATAAATGTGATTCATGCTAACTAAATTGTAACTATATTAGCAAAATTATTGTTTCATATCAATAGAAAATAATTGTTGCAAAGCAAAAAGGACATCATGGAACAGGCTGTGATATTGCTGAGTGGGCTGTGACAGCACTGGATGGTTGTGTGACACCATAGAGAGGGCAGTGAGGTCACAGAGGAGACTGTGCCATCATAGAGGGTGGCTCTGTGATATCAGACAGCAGACTGTGACATTACAGAGCAGCTGTGTGATGTCCCAGAGAAGGCTGTGGCATCAGAGAGTGTGTTCTGCCATCCCAGGGTGGCTATGTGACATCAGAGAGGGGCTGTGACATCCTGGAGCAGGATGTGACATCACAGAATGGCCGTGTGACATCCCAGGGCAGATTGTGTGACATCACAGCAATGACTGTGACTTCACAGATCACAGAGGCTGTGTGACAACACAGGGGCTATATGACATTACAGGGCAGTGTGACATCACAGGGTGCTGTATGACATCACAGGGACAGTATGACATCACAGGGCTGTGTGACAGCACATGTGGCTGTGTGACATCACTGGGGGCTGTGTGACATCACATGGGTTGTGTGACATCACAGGACTGTGTGACATCATAGGGTGCTGTGTGACATCACAGGGGCTGAGTGACATCATAGGGTGTTGTGTGACATCACAATGACTGTGTGACATCACATGGGTTGTGTGACATCACAGGGCTGTGTGACATCACAGGGTCTGTGTGACATCATAGGGTGCTGTGTGACATCACAGGGCAGTGTGAGGTCACTGGGGAGGTCACTCTGCCCCATTCCTCCCTCACAGTCCAACGCTGCTCGTGCACAGTGGGGTCCCCTGTCCCCCCAGGTCCCCCCGCCCCCCATGCCGCAGCCTCCCCCAGAGGATGTTCCATGAGATCGACCCCAGAGCCTGACACAGGGACAGGGGCCGGGCCCTGGGGGTGGCACAGGGGGACAGGGACCCCCCGGCAGCATCCCCGTGTCCCAGGGCCAGAGCCTGGGCCAGGGCTCCTTCACCCTGTTATGAGCCAGGGGCTGAGAGCATTTAAAAAATCCCCAGCATGGGATCAGCAAAAACCAGATTTAAAACTGAGCTACAGCACTGTGATAAATGATCTCCCCTGAAGGTTGTAAATGAGGATTGTTAGAGAGTTGGAATTGTCACTTACCTTATCATGTGATACACTGTTCTGTATGACCCCTGTTCATTCTTTAATCCGGTTGTTGTATTCCCTTCATTAAATCCAGTTCATTGTATTCCCTGTTCCAGTTTGTTCCCTGTTACTTCCCACTTCTGCCCTCTCCCCTACCTCATTCCGGCCTGGCTGCTGCTGCTCCCCTCCTGTCCATCAATTGAAAGAACGTGCCCAACATGGAAAATCGCAAAGCTCCCGAAACACCACTCTTCAGGGGAGTTCCCTTGAAGAGAAACAGCCCCTGGAACAGCGAGCCAATACAAGATTCGGGAACTCTCCAGACACCATACACTCAGCTATGGCTCCACCTGCTAAAGATTGCGTTCCTCCTCTAGTTGTAATGTCACCATCTTTTAAAAAGCGAATTTACATACGAACAGCTCTAAACAGCACTAGACACAGCAAGTCCATGGGCAGTCCCACGAGCTTGGAAACACACACCCCCGTTTCTGTGAGAGTTTGCAGGGGGTGTGTGTGGTACCTCGTTTCTGGCGTGGCTATGCAGCAGTACCGCCATGGAACATTCCCTTGGGTTCCCTGCTGCTTCTAGTAATAAAGAGCTCTGTAGTTAAAGGCTTCGGTTCTGGGCACGGGGCTCTCCGGCCGCTCTGGGATTGATGATCACCCACAGCAAAGGGAGAGAACAGGAGAAAGAGAGAGAAGGAGATTGGCAATCAGGGCTCGCAGTCGCAGCGCCCAGTCCTGCTCCGCCGGGGCTCGGAGCCGCAGCCGCAGGAAAAAATGGATCCGCGGCTGGCGGTGCTCGCCCCGCTTTGGGCCGAAGGCGGCGGGTTGCAGGCAGAGCTGGAGCGCAGGCCCCGGGAGCTGAGCACAGCCCGGCCCGGGGGTCCCGCAGTGCGCGGCCGAGGAGGGTCCCGGGGGATCCTGGGAGGGAATCCCGGAGAATTCCCGGGAATGCCCCGTGCCCTCCCCCCGCTTTTGCCCTCAGGCGCTTTGGCTTTTGCCTTCCGCAGCGGCAGCAATGCCGGGATCTGCCCGGCGACCGGTGACGCCTGTGCACACTCGGGCTCCCATTGGCTGGCAGGAAAGAGCGGCGCCAATGGCGGGGCCGGAGGCTGCTCAGGGGGCGGAGCCGCAGCCGAGCAGCGCCATGGCTCCAGCGCTGGGGATGGGGCGCTCCTGGGGGCGCCGGGGGGCGGCCAGAGCTGAGGGGGACCCCCGGCCCCGGGACTCTTTGATCGCCCATTCCAGAGCACGGAGAGACCCTCACACCCCCATTCCCGGCCATGCGTTCCACCCTGCACCCCCTGATCCGGCACCAGTAACCCTGGCACCCCTTTCCCGGCCATCCCGCCTCTCCTGGCCCGCAGAGTCCCCTTCTCCTTGACCCAGAGACCCCCTGCACCCCTATTCCTGCCTTTCCCAGCACCCAGCCCATCCTTCCCTCAACACTGAGGACACCCTTGACCCCTATTCCCGGCCATCCCGGCTTTCCCCACCCCGTGCTGCAGGTGGGGAAACCGGGGACCCTTGGAGCTCCCTTTGCTGCATACAGGGAACCCCTGCTGCAGGAGGTTTCCGCCTGTGCCCTCCTGTCCCACGGCAGCGTCCGCAGATCCCATGGGCTCGCCAAGGACGGCCGGGAATTCCTCTCCTTCCAGCTGCGATCCGGGACATTCGTGGTGGCCGCCGGCGCTGCCCAGGGCACCAAGAGGTGCTGGGAAACTGAGGAGATCGAGACTGAGGAATTCACACATGACCTGGGGCACACCTGCCAGGAATGGCTCTGGAAATATGGCAGGGATGAAACCAGAAGGGGAAACCGATGGAAGTTCCCTCTGGAGTGCTCTGCCTGGGGTGTTCTGTGCAGTGCGGCAGACAGTGAGAAACACTCCCAGGCTGTCACTCATCACAGTTCTCAGGGGTTTGGGTGAGATGCTTGCAGCAGATCCAGCGCTGAGGGGAGTTCAGGGGAGTCCCTTAGCATTTGGGGTCCCCTGGGATTAGCAGAGAACCCCCCGGTCCCCCCAGGATCTCCCTGAACACGCTGGCGCTGCCCGAGCGCAGTGAGAAGGTTCATACCCAGCACGGGGTCCCAGCTCTGTCACCGGCATCGCCCAGGTACCCCCAAAACCTCCCGGGAACCCCAAACCCCCTGGGGCTCCGCTGCCGGAATCAACGGGAATGGTGTTGCACTTTTAAGTGGAGTTTCAGTGGGGCCTCCAATTGACGGCTCTTTAAAGCGGCGATGGTAGAGACAATCCCTAAAATCCACAATGGGGGACAAAACATCCCCTACAGGGGGTTGTAGTGGGGACTCCCCTACAAATATCGCTTTAAGCCGTCATGATTCCCCCTTAAAAGGGGCCTTTGGGGCAGCGGCTCCACAACACCCTAAAATGGAGAGGAAAAAGCACCCTTGTAGTGGTGGGATCCCCCCCCAAAAAAATTAAAAGCGAAAAACTTCCTCTTCAAATGGACCTGAAGAGTTTTAAACACCCTCAAAGAGGGTGGGTCCTACTTCCCGCTGTCCCCCCTCTCCCACCTCTTTCCCATTTTTCCCTTCAAAGGTCTGCTGCCCCCCAGCTGGGTTTGGGGGTCACCGGGCCTTTTCCCTTCATGTCCTGGCCCGGCCACACGGCCAGAGGGTCGGAGGAACGGGAGGGGGAGGAGGAAGAGGAGAGACAGAGGAGGAGGAAGGATAAGGAGGATCGAGAGGAGGCACCACGTGCGTTCCCCGCTCTCTGTATCCGCAGCTCCTTCGCCCCCAGACCATCGCCCCCCGCTTCCCGCAGGTGCCTGGGGAGGGGGAGCTCGCCCCAAATATCCTGGGTGTTTTTCTTGAAGGGGGGAGGGGTATTTGGAACTGACACTAAATATATTTGGGGCTCCCTGTTTCATTCTTTCTGCCGGTGCGGGCAGCATGATGTTTGGAGCTTGCAGCGCTCCCGAGTTGAGCCGCAGATGCCCCTCGGGGGGATATCGGAGGGGTCCCCGGGAGGTGTTTTTGGGGGTCCTGGTGCCGGTGGCGGCAGAGCAATGGCCGAGCACCGCAGCTGCTCTCGCAGGTGTCCCCTGGGCTCTGCGGCGCCGCGGGGACAGAGCCCGGGGCCGGGGCTGGGTCCCTGCTGCCAGCAGGGCGCTGCCCAGGCTCCAAACGCTCCTGCAGCTCTGGCAGCCTCAGGGCTGAGCCCATCCCTGGGGATCCTGGGCAGTGCCCTGCACCCTCTGCGGGAGAACCTTGCCCGAAATCCAACCTAAATCCCTCCTGGCACAGCTCCAGCCTGCTTCTTGGGTGCTGTCCCTGTGCCAGGGTACAGACCCTGGGCTGTTCCTACATTATTAATAAAATGTTATCATTTGTGAATTATTCAATTATTATTCTTACTCTTACTCACCTTGCTCTTTCTAGTTTTTTTCTTCTTGTCTTCTAATATGTACTTTAAAGTATCTAATATTATTCTATACTTATTTTTTTCCTGTTCTTCAGGCAGCAGGAGCAGCCCAGCCCCAGAGCTGCGCTGCTGCTGCAGTGCTGTGTGTGCTGCTCTGGCTCTTTGGCTGCACAGCCCCGTGCAGCTGCTGCCACAGGGATGTGTCAGGAACAGCACAGAGCTGCTGCTGCCTCAGCTGGGGCTGCACCGGGGAAACCCCTCCCGGCCTGCACAGGGTGCTCAGGGCAGGCAGGGCTGCTGAGAACACACCTGGCCTGGTTCCAGGGAATCAGCCCTGAGGGGATTTCAGAAGGAATTGTTCCCTGGGAGGATGGGCAGGGCCTGGCACAGAGTGCCTAGGGAATTCATGTGACCGGGAAATTATTAAGTATCAATATTACAATATATTGTAAATTCGTGTATTTGTATCATATACTTTAATATTAATACACAATATGTAATAAAAACAAATTTGCTAGACATTTTTTGTTCATTCAATTTTATTTTCATTTCTGTATTCTTAAATTATTGTTCTTTTTATAATTTTCTTTGTTTCTACCTGCTCTTCTTAGTTATTCTAACTACTTGTTATATGCTATTGTATCTATTCTTCTCTGCTTCTTCTATGTGTTCCTTAATTCTTATTCCTATTCTTATTCCTATTCTGATTCCTAATCATCTATGAAATCTTAAATTCTTATGACTATTCTTCTCATTTTAAATCCATACGACCATTCTTCTTATATGTATTTTGAAATTATTTTTGGTCTTCTCCATACTATTAGTGTTTCATCTTCATCATCTTCATTCGTAATCTGCTTGTTGTCATCATCTTCTTCACTTTTGTCTTCTTCTTCATTGTCTTGGTTGTCATCTGCCTTGTCGTCATTGTCATCTTCATATTCTTCATCATCTCCATCTTCCTTTTCTTCTCCCTCCCCTGTTCGACCGGAGCAGCTGCTGCTGCGCACCAGAGGAGCGGGACCGGTGGGAGCGGGGGCTGTCCTGTTCCAGCCCCAGCCTGGGGGAGCTGAGCCGGGCAGGGGAAGCACAGCCAGAGACTCCATGCGAGCTGCTTGGTGTGCCTGCCAGGAGGGCAGAGCCACAGGGCCACCAGGGCTGAGCCTCCTGCTGCACGGAGCTGCTCCTCATCTCCCTCAGTCCTCGGGCCATGGCCTCAGGCAGGGACAGCAGAACAGCCCCCGCAGTGCCCGCCTGGAGCGGGAGGGACGTTTCCTGGGGGCACACGGCTGCCCATGGAGGGCCTGGGCGGGAGAAGCCGCGTGTCCCATGGGGGCTTGGCCCTGCAGGGAGGCAGGTGAGGCACGGAGTGGCCCTGGGCTGCACGGCTCCGCTTGCTGCTCCTCACCCCACGCCTCTTGAGGGACAGGCACTGGGAGCCCCTCTGACACAAAATCTCTCCATTGGCTATTTCTGTTCCCTGTCCCATCCTCTGTATCTCCATCCCATATTCTCTCTCCAGTTGCTATTTCCATATTCCCTGTTGTGAGAGTCCATCTGAGCCTCTCGTCTGTTTCTGCTCAATGACCCTCACCTGAGACCTGCGCTGGCCAGGGATGGGAGGGACACCAAGGGACTGTTCCGCAGGTGATGCCTACCAGGACTGGTTTCTCATGACAACCAGTCACAGGGCACTGACTCAACAAAGCTCCCATAGATGGAGGAACAATGGACTGGTCCAGTATGGGCTGCCCTGCGTGTGTTTTCGTAACAACAAAGATGGTTTGGTGTGCCTTGAAGCGTCCTGTTTCCACCTGTTCCCCAGGGTAACGAGCTCCACATACAATAGTCCATAAATCTTTCCACCTTTTGGCCAGAAGCCACTCGCTTTGGGAAAGGACTATGAAAGTGACTTTCTCAGAGGAGACCCCTGAGATCTCCCCAGATAGCAACAGACATCTATTGGCTGCTCCACGAGGGTTCGTCTGCCCGTCTTGGTAGCTATAATCCCAACCCCCCTTTCTCTCTCTCTCTCTTTCTCTCTTTCTGTCCCACTATCACATTTTGGTTGGCACTAAATAAAGTGCATTTCTGCAAAAGTAAACTGGTTTTGTCCCCTGCTGTGTCTTTGTGCTCTGAGATCCATAAAGAACCAGTCACCGACTCCTGCTCAGGTTTGGGCGGATTGTGACAGTAACACAGAAGCTTCTCTGAGTCCCCTCAGTACTTCAAAGTGCTTGTATGAATATACATTCTCATGTAAAAGATGTATTTTATTCAATTTCTCTTAGAGCATAGTGATTGCAGCATTCTGTTATTGATATTGATGCAGGTCTCTCCTCAGGAGCTTGGCCTGGTCAGACAA